>NC_133169.1:29073840-29380184 GCF_040802235.1 Manis javanica | reverse complement strand
CCAGACATTAATCTTGTGTTGTCCCTTAAAGTATTTGGAAGCTCTGGGAGGGAGAAAAAGTTGTAATTGGAATGGGCAGGAGTGACAGGAAGAAAATAAGTCAAGAAAGTCACACAAAATTAAATATATTTGTTAAGGATCTAGTAGTTACATTACCTTTCATTTTTCTTTAGCTTGAGGGGAGATTTTTTTAAGAATACCCATTGCTTGTACAGTGATAGCTTTAGGATTACTTCTTTCTTTGTCCTGGTTAATGTTCATTTGAAAATTAATGATTTTGTTGATTGAACATAACAAGTGATCTTAAAATAGAGAAAATCAAAATTACAAAATGTCTTCTGAGTAAAAATGTGGTGGTATAAAGCTATATGTAAATATCTTCTTTCCCTAAAACCTATCAAAATAAATTATAATACATACTTTGCAAAAATAATCACTAAAATTTCCCAGCAACAACAAATAAGGAAGCGAGGACAATGCTACTGCAAAAAGGTGTGGCCTAGAGAGAGACAGAAGGTTCTGCCATGGCTCAGAGGGCATTTAATACTACCTAAAAGCAGGGCAGGCTGTGGGAACAAGATAGGGAATATCTTGATGATTGAATCTCCATCTTAAATTCATTCCTGTGTTCTTGAGTAATTTTCTGTACCTCCATGAGCATGTTTATGATTTTTATCTTGAACTCTCTTTTAGGAAGATTGGTGAGTTCAGTTTCATTTGGCCCTTTTTCTGGGGTTTGTGAGATTTTGGTGTGAACCAGGTTCCTTTGACATTTCATTTTTCTATGTGGCGCCCTCTAGTGCCAGAAGCTCTAGTCTCAAGCTGCTCAGCCCCCAGAGTGAGGTTGGGGTTGCAGAAGAGTGGCTGGTGCCTGGTGGGAGGACAGAGCTGTTCCTGCTTCCCAGCTGCAGGGCCTGTCTCCAGTGTCAGAGCCAGAGGGCCGAGCATGCAGGTGTAAGCATCTGTGCTTGGCGTCTCTAGCTGTTGTTGGCTTGGTCTCTCTCTGGCTGGCCGATGCCAGTGCAGTGACTGCCAGTTTGCAAGCTGGTGCCAGCAGGCCAGGAATAAGGCAGAGCAGGCTGCATGTCATAGTGGGGGGCCTCAGAGCTGAGTGGCCAGCCAGGAGGATGGAGTACCTGAAGCTCCTCAGAGTTCCCAATGTGCTGGGCAGGGCACACCCAGACAGCCTTGTCCACTTATCCCTTCTCCCACTCAGCAAGCTCCATGCAAATCCCACCCCTTCAGCAGCCCTCTAGCTTCTTGGAAGCCTCTCAGACTGCCTGCCTATCCTTTGTCCCAGAGTGGCCGGATGTGGATCCCCATCCTTCAAAAATGGCCAGAATCTCAGTCTCTCAAGCACTCCACCTGTCCCAGCTCCCCAAACCTACCAACCTCCAGAGCACCACACAATGTAGGTTTGAGCTCCAAAGCAGACCTCCAGGGCTAGGTGTCAGCATTCCTAGGCATCCAACCCCTCCCCACTCCATTTCTCTTCCTCCTGACGGTGAGCTGAGGTGGGGGAAGGCCTTGGGTCCTGCCGGATCAAGGCTTTGGTACGTTACCCTGTTTCTTGAGGTCTGCTCTCTTCTCCAAATGTATTCAGTCTGGTGCAGGTTTCTTTCCTGTTGCTGTTATAGGATTAGTTGCATTAACTATATTTCCATACTATATGTGGTTTTGGGAGGAGTTCTCTGTCTCACCTCTCACATTGCCATCTTGAATCGATCTCGGGAACAAGATAATAAAATGTTAAGAATAGGTGGTTGGGCTAAAGAGACAGAGTAAGGAAACAGAAAAAATATGGAAAAATAACCCACAAGAGAAAACACCCTTAACTATTACCACTGAATCTCAGGCAGGACTGGCTTAGTGGGCTTCACACCCTGTGCACAGGCCCCCACTCTGAGAAAAGGGGTCATGCTTGGTTTAATACTCTGTTGTCAGTCTTGAAACTTAATTTTTGGACAAGGGGTCCTGTATTTTCATTTTGTACTGTGTGCCATGATTTATGTAGCCAGTCCTGATCTCTGGGATAGAACCCACATCTGGTCTCACATGAGGACTTAGATGCAGGTTAGAAGAAAAACCCTACATGAGGCACTTGTCACTCTGAATGTTAGAATAATCTGGGACACTTTTAAAAATTGCAGTGTTCAGGTCATGTGCCAGAACAATTAAATGAGTTTTGGTAGCTGTGAGGGCAGGGATGGGATGGAAAAAGTCACCAGTATTTGTTAAAGCTCCCCAAGTATTACAGAGTGCAGCCAAGAATAACAACCACTGCAGGGAAGAGGAAGGAGGGCACACAGACATGGGACCAGCAGAGACAGGTGCAGTAAGAGGCCCAAGGGTAGCCCACAAACTCATCTGTGAATTACTACAGACCAGTTGTTATTTGTGTTTCTGTTTGACCTGGAAATTCTTGCTGGGCAAACAGGGTGAGGGAAAGACTTGAATGAATAGGATGATATTCTTGGACAGAAGTTTTATCTTGAGAGCTCTACTCTGAATGAAAGGAAGCAGATACCATCTCACATCCCACCACCAGTGTGTAGGAAGAAACCTTATACAGGGCATTTACACCTTGGTGGAGAGAGCAAATTATGAGTTATCCAGCATATCAGCTGAGATCTGTTGGTTATCCCCAGCTATCAAACTCCTGCTTATAGGATAGAGGTAAAACATGGGAAAATAAGTGTTGGACCTCTCTGCCCTGAGAAACAAATAGCTCCATGCCCATTCTCCCAGCTTGGAGGCTAGGACTTGGCCATTGTTTCTCTACACAGATTCAAATCACTAGGCTAACAGGCCAGTATACCCAAGAAAAAGAGAGCTCAGAAAAGTAAAAGTGTATTTTAACACAGTAACCACTATAAAGGAAACACAGTAAAATGAAAAATCTTAACCAGTTAAGTAGTTTTATAGGACCAGGGACAAGAAATATAGGGGGTGATACTGGAATCACGAATCAAGAAAAAATATATATTAAAAGTATTGACTGGAAGTACTGAGTCCGCATAAAAATGTCTGATTAAAAAACAAAACTCACTAAATGAATTGCAGAACAGACACAGCTGAAGAACAAATACATGAACTAAGAGGAAAGGTCAAGTAAATCTCCCACAGCAAAGACAATCCGTGACCAGGTGAGATTTATTCCAAGAACCACAAGTATTCAGTATTAAAAAGTGTAGTAGTAAAATTCACTATATTATATCCAAGAATAAACCCCATATGACAAATCCTGAGAAAGCATGTCACAAAATTTAACATCCATTCTTGATTTTGAAACAATTAAATAAAATTAAAACTGATGAGTATTTCCTTAACATAATAAAAGCTTTAACTTAAAATCTAACAGCTTAGTGGAGGAAAACCTGGGGCATTCCCTCTCTAATCAGGAAAAACACAAAAATGTATTACCATTACTATCACCATTACCACTTAGTATTTTACTTGAAGTATTAGCTAACAATTAGAAAACACAAGCATATTAGAGCAATGATATTGTGGGGTAAGCCAAACATAAAATTAACATATAGATCAATAGTCATGTATAAAAGCACTTCCTGGACAATATATTGAAGGTATACCCAATTTAAAACAGCAAAATAAAATTAAATATCTTTGAATATGCTCAACAAGAAATATGCAAGTATGTAAAAATTGACAAACACTATAATACTTTTGTTAGGATGGAAGAACTCAGCTCTGTGTCACAGGGAAGTCAGATAAACTAAGACAAGAAACCAAGTTAAGAAAGCAAAGTGAGTTTTAACACTTCACACAGTAACAGACCAGGCCTGCCTAAGGTGAGACAGGCCCAGATGCTCACGCTGAGCCTTCTTTGATGTGGTTTTAGCAGAGCAAAGAGGTCCTTGATTGACAGCTGTCAGCTCTCTAGGCTTGTTCTGATTGGTGAAATGAGGACAGGGGCTGTGCTGTGCCTGTGCTTCTGATGTTTCTTATCTGGGGAGACCCTGGACATTTCCTGAGTCACTCTTGGACCCTGTGGCTTCATCTGATTAACTCTGAGTGATTTCTGGCTTTCTGGCTCTGTTTGATCAACTCCCTCAGTCATCTTTGGGGGGCCCTCTCTCTTTTTCATCCTCTCATTTCTGTCTTTGTGCCTGACACTTCAGAAGAAATCAAAAGGAGACTTGAAAAAAATAGAAATGCTTTCAATATTTTGGATATGTAGTTTTAGCATGAAAAAGATGTCGATTATCGAAGTTTATTTATAAATGTAACAGAAACCTAATAAAGAGAATTCTTTCATTTTCTTACCCCCAGGAAATACTGAGCAAATGGACATTGAATAGGAGGGAGAAAGCAGTCTCCACTTGAGAGACCACAGGGGAAGCAGTGACATCAAGATGATAGACAGGGCATATACTGAAAAGAAGCCGGGGACACAGAGAGAGTTGGTGGCAGTGGGGCATCCAGAAGGGGATTCTAGAAGAGTAAGGAGGTTGGGCCAGAGAAAAGCAAGTCTGGAGCAGTATGAGGATGCCGAATGGCACCTGGTAGACCAAGATATTTGATCACAGAAAAATATTTTGGATTTAATCTTCTCTTGGAGATTTGATATTAACCCTCCAAGGTGGAGGGTTATTTTAGATGTAGGAGTTACTGGCAAGAAGAAGGTAGAGAGAGGGTGGAAATGCCAGTCATTTATCCCAAGCATATATGGTACCATATCTGCATCAGTTTGGATTGTTGTATGAATAAAGGCAATCACTTCAAAGATCCTTTGAGTGGGTGCTGGGCTCATAGTCATATTACTGATGAGAGTGGAAAGCTGAAAAGATATTTGTGAGGTAAAATATAGGTCTGTATGTGTTTGGTCAATGTTGTACTTTACCTGATTCATACTGCTGGAAAACAATGATGATTAATAGTGGCTTCCCCCAACCTCACCTTTTTGTGTTTTAGGAAACAACTTGATGCAGAGAACCACCCTTCTCCATGTGGCTTAGACAAACCTGTGATGGTCCCCTTGATTACCTGTGGTGACACAAGGAAATCACAGCGTGAAGTAACTGTTATCAGTGTGCAAAAACAGAAAGAAGTCAAATACTGGCAAAGAAACCAGTAAATAATTCAAAAGAGGAAATAGCAAGATGGAACTCCAACCCAAACTAGTGGCATTCCGAATTCTCCACCATAGTCTTCTGAAAAGGATTTTTGTAGTTACCAATAAATCTCAAAGGATAGGTGTGACCTGAAAATGAAAACATGAAGTAAAAAAAAAAAACCCCAACAGGGTGGTGGGGGCATCTGATAGACATTCTTGGTGGTAAGAATGATGGGGAAGAATTACATGAAGAAAGGTTCACAGTCTTTCCTCTGAGAAAGTGATAGTGGTGATGACTTCTTCGTTATGAACTTAGGACAGTGGTTGCCATTCTTCAGTTAAGGAACAAAAAAACAAACCCAGGAAGGGTTATCTGAAAAAGATGTACATGAAATCTTTGACGATGTGAGAAATGACAAAAACAATGACAGAAGTTGGGAAGGAATCAGTGTTCCTCCATTCTTTATTTGGATAAAAAAACTCTAGAAAAAATTATGGAGAGCAGACTCTGAAACTCCATGTTTTCAGCAATATGAATCAAGAAGTCAGTTTCTTTAAAACTAAAACACAGCAATTGCAGCTGCCATGCATCCTTCAAGGGAAACAAGAGGTGAAAACATAAGCAATCTACAATTATTGTTTCAGGGGGAAAATTTGCATTAATGGTTGATTAGTAAGTTCTTTTTGTGAACATGTCCATCAAAACGTTCCTTTTGTTTCTAAACTAGCTTATTATTTAAACATGCATTTGACTAAGTCTCTGTGGTGGTGTTATAAGAAATAAGGTGGGTTTTTTTTCTTTCCTTTTTTATGTTCAAGTTATGTTTACCTAAACCTTTCACAAATCAAGTATACATGCAAACTCATTTTCAATAATATTCTCCAGACTGTTTTCTCTATGAAATAATTTGGGTACTCTACTTACCTCATACTTCTTATTTGTGCTAATAGTGAAATGTAGTTCACTGCTTCAGCTCTGCTTTTTTGCCATGAAATTAAATGTTGAGATACATTTAATAATAGAAAACTATGAGGCAATTGTAGCTGTTTAAAATAAATCATCTTTGTTAAAAGTTATTCTTGTTAACTAGGATAGAAACTTTTATTATGGGTATGCCGATAATGGACTATACAAATAAAAATTAATTTTATTATACTTTAAAAAGGAAGACAAATAAAGTAAAATAGAACCCCAAGAAATCTCAAATAGTGGCACTAGTCATCTGGCACTGATGCCTCTGCTAAAAGATGTATGTTTGCAAATCATCTGTTGGTGAGTAACTGCTTCCTCCTGTGGTGACTTAGTTTATTAAAAACTGTGGAACATTACTTTTTATTATTATGCAAACTCCCATAAACTTAACTACAGGTAATTTGACAAAATGAAATAGTAAATATCCTTTCATCACCATGGGAAGAGGTTTTTATCGCCACAGTTAGTAAAAGACAGCCATTCCCAGAAAACATAACTTTTTGCACCTAATCTGTCAGCACACAAATTTAAAGTACAAATTTAAAGTAAATTTAAATGAAGAAAACAGTGACATATTCATCAAAGCAGCACAATGCCAATTTTCAGGAGAATTTTGGAAAAGAAATTATTTCATAAGACTGTTAAAGGAAAGTAAGAATTGCCATCTTGGCCTAATAACCAGAACAAGGAAAGGAAATTAACCAAAAGACTAACATCATTAAGATTAAGTAGGATGTGAAAATATTTTGACAATAAGTACTGAAGGTGCATAAGCTATTTCAAATATCTTTACATTGGTTTTACCAAATTTGCTTTGCTAAACTCTTAAATTTGCATTTGACTTAGATTTGTCATTTCTTGTACCCATCTTAGGTGAAACTACTCAGTATGCAATCAACTCTTGATATATGTGTATCCTCTTTATAGATACATGAATGAGAGTTACTAATCATCCATGAAGTGTATTCAGACTTTTATCCCTTAATCTTCAAATGTAGGATTGCCAGCCACCACTTTAATATGCAGGTTGGGACAAAGAAAGTTCAACTTGCTTGCGTAATATCCAATAGGTACTAAGTGATACATGTGGAATTCACACTGAGAGCTTTCTCCCAAGTCCGTGTTCTTAAACTACTCTGAGTTACTGTCAGATTTATATAAATCTGACTCAAGCCAGGTTATCGTAGGATTAATCTTACTTGTCTCTTTCCTTTCAAGCTACACATTCAATATGGAGTTATGATGGAGTTCGAAAGAGAAGATCAGAGGAAGGGTTTGGCATATCAACCTCCTTGTGTTTTCTTTGCTTATCTGACCTTCTCTTCTACCTTCTACCAGTTGTCAGAGGCAGAGGCTAAGTGGCCAAAAAACATGAAGGTTACTCACAGCCACCTTTTATGTCCTATTTTTTTCTTCCTTGTCCTCAGCCTCACACTTTTCTTTGGACAGCTTTACTTTAATAGAGAGACTTGGTAGAAATTGGATGGTACAGTAAGTTGTGAAGTCTGTTACTTAAGCTTCCTCATGAGAGCCAGCATCAAGCAGATGTTATTCTGGTCAGTGCTTTGACCTTTACACAGTGTGCTGTTTGGGAATGTTTAAAAGTAAACCATTATTAAAAATTCCATACCTGGTTTATAACATCAGGATTTCCACTCACAGCAACCTGATAAGAAATGCGTCTAGTAAGATAACACTGTATAATTAACAGCAGCATTCACAACAGAACACAGCTTCTCTAGGTCAAGGAAAGACCATTTTTATTTCACTTTGTCTTAGTTTACTAGCGAGACTCCACATTCACTAGTCATACAGTCAAGAGGATTGCTTAACTGTCTGAGAGTTTCTCAGCCTTTCATCTATATAAAATGTGACATATCCAGTTTTTTGAAGTTATAAAGCTAAAATATTTTGTTAGAACACCTACATGTTCTATTATGAGATTCATTGTTTCTTCAGCTAATGTAAAGTAAGCAATTAAAGCCAGAGAAGAGCTCAACATACTTGATTATCTGAATTCATTTATCTTTATTCCTTATATATGTTATATATAATGAATATATGTATAATGTTTTGGTCAGTAAATCTCAGGTGTCTACTACTGTTGCTTATGGTAGCGATATACTAGTTCACAAGGTAGGTCATGGAGGCAGCCTTTAGAGGGTTTACATATTGGACATCTTGTTTCTTGGGGACTTTTTTCCTATTAAAATTTCAGTAGTAAACAATTTATTATTGACTCAGCCCAACTTTGTATATACTTGTAGTTGTCCATTTAGAACTCATGTCATAGCCTAAGTGACTACTAAATGTTAAAGGGCCGAGGTCAGAAAAACAATCTTGACCCTATGAGAATGTCTTCATGGAAAGGAACCTCATTGAGCAGTCATAGTTAAATAACTATATTTATATGTATTTTACTGTCATTGGACGGTGTACCACACTGAGTCAGGAATGTTACTGAATGTGTTTCTGTGCTTTCATAGGTTATTTTTGAAGTTATTTTACATAAATATAATCAGCTATCACATAAATTCCACCTTGTACTTATAAGAGGACAATCATAAAAGTACTAATCAAGACTAGTAGATTCCTTTAAAAATCAGAAACTTTCAAAGATGTGATGACTTAATACTAAAAAAAATACTTCTAAAAGAGGGGGTACTCAAGGAGTGCTAAACAGATTATCCAAAGTTTGCAAACTATTTTCCTCAGATGACATTATTGAACTTTAGAGTAAATTTAGTGTTTTTATATAAGTAATACATATTAAAATGGACCCAAAAGTTCTTAAGAGTTATATTTCAAAATTATTCCAAATTACTCAAATATAACCATTTTTGACATTTTGTTGGATGTCTTCCTAGTTGAATACCCATAGCGGTGCCTAAATACAAAGAGAAGGATAAATGAATAGGTGTGTCTAAAAAAGGAATGGAGTATAGAAAGAGGAACAGACAGTTATTTTTCAGAAACTGAATCATACTGTGGTTATTTAATTAAAATACTAAATTTAAATATACTTGAATTTATCTGAAAAGAAAATAGGAATGAAGCTGAGTGTTGAACTTTAAATATTTCATAGAAGTTTATTAATACTTAAAACACCCCTTATGATTAAGAATAAAAGAAAACAGATGGGTATAATTTTAAGTTTCATTTTTAGGTAGTATCAATGCAGTCCTGCCATTATTAATGAAACAAGCACATTTTTATCTACCTCCTTTCTCCCTATTTCCTACTTTGTGCAGCTGTTTCTACTTTGTAAAAATGTCTAAAATCTGTACTCTCCTCTGTGATCATAATCTCTGTACTTGCGTTTTATTTTGGTATTGAAATAGATTCAATGCTCCTCTGGTCGTTTTGCCATATTCACAGTATAGGAGGGATTTTTTTAAATCACCTCTTGATTGCCTGGATTTCATTGTCAAGTTTTTTGGAGGCATTTTCAAGTAAGGCTCATCCTGGATGCTCTAAGGCTGAGAATTCTGTTGGCTCTTAAAACTTTATGGTTACTCATGCTTGGCTTTTATTTAACTTCTGAGGACCTACTACCATGCCTGACTGGGGATACAGAGATGTATACATTGAAATTCCTGACCTGGAAAACTTTAAAGCTGACTGATAAACCATACACTGTGCTGAATACAGTAACAATTAAGCCCCCATTGTTGTGTGTTTGAGAGAGGAACACTGACTGAACAAAAGCACAGAGATGACAAAGGTGCACAGGGAACTTTAGATTTTAGATAGTGCTGTGCACAGGGAAAGACAGAAAAGGACGACAAAGTCTAGAGCAGGGGACCTAGATTGGCTCTTGAGGTCCCGAGATCCAAACTTTTTTCATAGGAATCAGTGCAACGCAGTTGGGTCAATCAATTCCCACTCCCATCTCCACCCTCAGGTGCTTATTGTCAAAATTGTACTGTATTTTGGCATGAAGCATTGCATTTGTGTTTTGTTTCTGTTTCTTTTCCATGGCATTTCCATTCATGTTTTGAGTTGGCTCTATGGCAGAGTTAAGTGACTTTCAGGAATGACTCTTGCAACAATTTTTTGATGCATATTTGACAATTTCTGCCAGTTGCTTTTACACTTGAAAACAACTTGTCTGCAGATCATACTGCAGTATTACACCTTCTTTTTCTCAGTGTCTGCAGATACTCTACTATTTTCAAGCAATATATGTTGCTTTATGGAAGAGTAAAGCCAGCTTGACATTTAGCACTTGCCATGACTTGCTTTTCCTCTTAGGATACCTGATGAATTTTGTTTGTTTCATCCTTTGAGAAAAAAAAAATAACTGCAATTTAAGAATTTGTGGTTTCAAGTCTTCATTGCAAGGGGTGTTTTACTGTGGCATATCTTGCATAATTGGTTTATTGGCTAACCTTTTTATTGTTATGTTACATCATTTCACCTTTCTTCTTTTATCTGTCTTCTCATTGTGTATTTGTCCTTCCCTTTATAACTGCTCTAAAGTGGATATGTCAGTTTTTCAGTGGGAAGATTTATTCTGTTATTCTGTTTCTTTCTGGTGTTAAGTTGTTTGTTTATCCTGTTTTGACCTTGTTTAGCTTTTTATTTCCTCCTCTGCTTTCCATTTTTATTTCTTTGTTTTGGCTTGTCATCTTGTCTTGACGCCCTTGTTGTACTGAAGCCAGTTGCCAGTTTTATGGCATGAAAATGCTAATGTACTTCTTTGTCTATTCCTTGGGTTACATTTTTCAAACAGGGTTTTTTTTTCTTTATTTCATTCAACTTTGTTTTCCTCAATATGTTTACCTAGTTGAAATGCTCTCTTTTTTTACTATTGCTCTTGTTTAATTAGGGATTTCCATTCTCACTCAGCCTAATGTATTTTACTGCTGGGGAATTTACTCTGACACTCCATGCTTGTCTTAGTGTGGGAGCTGAGAAAAAATCTTTCTCCACTCACCCCCTTGGAAAAGAAGTCAACTTCCTCATCCCTGGAACCTGTGAATATGTTACTGCAAGTGTCAACAGAGCCTTTATAGGTGGGATTTATTTCAAGGTTTTGAAAGGGCAGATTATCCTGGATTGCCTGTGTGGAGATGATGTAGTCACAAGAGTCCTTATGGGAGGAGGTAGGGGAGAGAGAGAGAGAAAGTGGCCATGAGACAGTGGAAGTGGATAATGTATTGATGTATTCTAAAAATGAAGGAAATGAAGGTGTGCCAGCAATGTAGTCAGCCTCTAGAACCTGGAAAAGGGAACAGAGTCACCCCTATAGCCTCCAGGTGGGACCAGTTCTGCTAACATTTTGATTTTAGGCAATAAGACCCATAATGGAGTTATGATTCCCAGAACTGCAAGATAAGAAATTTGTATTTTAAGCCCCTTACACAGTGGCAATCTGCTGTAACAGCAATAGGAAGCTCATACTATAGGGTATCTTTAGAATAATCCTTTCTCTTAGTTCTAGACCTAATCTGAACCATTTTATTTTTGAGAAAGATTTTTTTCTGTCTCTAGTTAATTATTGACTACTAACTTAAGAATGATCCTTAGTCACTAGCTTACGGTTATTTCATTGATTTATATTTTCTTTTTGTTCCTGATCTCCAATTCCTTCTTGATGCACTGCCCTATAGGCATATAGCATAATGGGCATGGCTTTTATTCTTGGAAATGTATTCTGTTGTATTTATCAACCATATGATGCTTATCCATTCTTTTTGAGTTAGAAACTAAAATGCCACTTCCCTTCCATTATAAATAATGCTGTGAATATCACCCTTGTAAAGATCACATTTTAGAATGAGATTATAGGCTCATAGGTTATATTTATTTTTAATTTAATAAAATGTTGGCTGATTGTTCTCCAGCACAGATACATAGGTCGATACTTCATTTTATATCATGAACGTTCCTTTTTAAATCAATATCCTTACAATTATTTGCATAGGTTGATCTAATTTTTACCAATTTGGTATGTGTAAAATAGTATCTAATTTTTGGTTTCGGTTTTTCCAACAGCTGACAAGGCTGAGACCATATTGGGAAATGTACCTACCATTTAGTGGCTGCAAGAGTCCAAGCATATGTGGGTGGAACAGTATGAGGCAGGACCTACTTAAGGTAAAGAAGGCTGAAGCTGGCTGGATCACTGCCTGGCTCTAGAGCAACTGCTCAGTTTGAAGGAAATACATATTGCCTCTCAGGGAGGAGACAGTCAGTGGGAAGTTGGAAGTAGAATGGAATGGAGCTAACTAGAGCTCAAGCCCTGTGCAGATCCCATTTGTTTCCAGGAGACTGGGGCCTAGAACAGAAGCTGTCGAATGAAGCCTTCATGCTTGACAAGCACAGGATTCACGATGAGAGCCATGAGATCTAAAGCCAGGGTCCTATTTCCCTGAAGGCTCTGGGGAAGTGATGTGGAAGAGAGTTTCAAAAGACACAATTGGTTGTTGAAATACATGAGCCTGTTCCCTATAGTGAGGAAAATTCAATAAATGTTAGAGCTGTATGGAATCCCAAGGTGTTCACAAACCCATTATACACATACACCTCACATATAACTTATCTGTACGTATATGGTACTGCTAAGATATGACAGTTACCATGTAATATGGGGCAGGAAGGTTCTAAGCCTGGTTCACGTAATGCGTTATTCTCACCCTTGGGGAGATTTTTTAATGTGGTTACCCTAGATACATAAAGTAATTATCTTTTGTTTAATCCACATCATTGGTTCCAAAGTTTTGATATGAAGTGCAAGATAAAAATTCAAGTTGATAAGAGTTTGTGTTGGGTAAATGGCCCCCACCCCTGCTTTTCAGTGGTTTGCTCTGATGCACGTGTCAGAATGCTCCGGATCCCTGTCTCACATCATAATGGCCCTCCTGGTCTACTTAAGCACCGGCCAGGCCAAGGAGTGACTGAGTGTAGAGAGAGCCTCTCTATTTGCTTGTTGTTCTTGGATAGTGAGTGCAGAGAGAGCCTCTCCAGTTGCTTGTTGTTGGATATACTGACTTTTTTTCTTGGCTGCCATCACTTGAACCTCTGGCAGCAGAGTTCCAGGGAGGAAGGCACACTTCTCTGAAGTGCTGAGCCATGAAGCACAAATGGAAAAGGAAACATCTTGAAACCACACGTTCCCCCAAAGCTGCCAGGATGTCAGGAGATGTGTCAATGATATTCTCTGAGCATTGGGGATCTAAAAAATGTCTTCTAAAGAAAAAGAGCAAGGACTCCTTCTTATGGGAGAGAAAGGGCAGGAAGGCTGGAGGGAGGGGGAGTGTGGGTGCACCAGTCTTTCTAAGGAATCCGATCATCTGAGGGTCAAGAGCAGGTTCCTGTGACTAGGTCCTTGTCTCTGTGGCATAGGACCCTGTGTTCCCTACATCATGCCACCCTGGATTACTGTATCACAGATGTAAATATTAATTTCTATAATTTTTCTTATATAATGTATTTCCCTTTATTTTTATTTTTTTACAAAACTGAGGGCATTTGTTAAGTAAGTGGATATTGTTATATGTTTTCTAATAACTTGCTACAGTTTATGAAGAATGTGTGGCTCATAGAGGTAAGTAAATAATTAAGAAAAAATGTTTGAGAACCTAAAATTGGAGGTGCAGGGATGAGAGTGTGAAGTCAGGTAGAAAATGACTTGATTTCTTAGATTGTCTCCAACATGAAGACCTTTCTTACATTGTCTCAGAGCATAGAGATATAAATGTGAGGCTCCTTTATGAAATGTAAGAAAAAAAACCAGGGTGCACACACGCACTTGCACGTACATGTACACACAATACCATTTAACCACAATGGTTGAATTGAGAAAGTTCAGCTCTTTCTAGAAAAAATGGGAAACTGAAATAGTTGTGGTGACTGTGAGGTTTAAAAAGTAAACAAGTCCTGTGAGGAAGAGCCAGTGCTCAGCAGTGGGAGGGGACAGATCAGTACCAGAACCGAGGGCCCCAGTGGGGGCTCATGAAGGGAACATGATATTTGGGTTTCAGCACACCCCAGTGGGGCCTTGGAGGGAGGCTTGGAAAGTGAGTCTGTCTTCAATTCAGCTTCAATACAAGTAGTGCGTGTTCAGAGATATTTTTTGTGTAAACTATGAGACATGTAAAACACATTCACACCAATTTTCACATACACACATATATAGCATAAATAAGCCAAGGGGAATACAGAGTAATTTCTAACATAATGGCTTAATATATACCAGGTCCAATTATTTGCTTCACAAAACTCATATCACTAATGGAGCAGATTCATTAGTTGGAGTACATTAGGCCTTAGTAATTAATACACGAAGAATGTTTCTGTATCTTATGTAACAATGAGTGTATGTGAAGGAATAGGGCAAGTCTCCCTGCTGATAGAAACTTTTGTCATTAACACTCAGCTTTCAAATAGACCCCAGGTTATCAACATCCCAGTTAGCTAGAAAAGGGAAGAACACAGCGGGGCACAGAGGAGGACTTCATGCCTATGCCTGGTTGGGGCACGTGTCCTCGCCACTCATTTCCCTCTGCAGAAAACAGTCACATGGTCAGAACTACTGTAGCTCCAGGGAGAAGGGCATTCCAGGCCCAGGGTCGAGTCCTGCTCTGGAACCGGTGAAACTAAGATAAGTCCAGAAAAAGGGCAGGTTGGGAGAAAGGATTTTCTTCTTGGCAGTCACTGTGGGCTCAAGCTCCCCATCTGGGCACACAGTCCACTGCCCCACCTCTGCTGGAGATAGTCTGAGTCACTGTGGTGTGGGCTGCGAGTGAGAAGGGGCAGAGGAAGAGCCAGGCAGGGAGATGGGGCAGCACAATGGCCCGGGCTCAGAACTGAGTCCCTTCCCTCAGTAGGGGCCATAAATGACCCCTTGTCCAAGACCTGCTCAGGGTGTTCATTTCCAATCCATGGGCAGAAATCTATCATGTGGGTGTGTGTCTGTCTCCTTTGAAAGAATTTCTAAAAGATCTGAATAGGGAGGCTAACAGTCTTGGAGAAGCACAGAAATCCATTCCCAGAAGAGGAGTCTGGGGCAAGTCTGTAAAGTCTTCATTAGAGCATCTCCAGCACCATGGCTACTGCCCAAGAATTCCCTGTGAAAATGCTGTATCTGTACACCTCTTCTATTTATATTGACATCCCTATCTTTCTATATATCAATATAGATACCAATCTACATAGATAGACAGACAAACATGCAGAATTCTTTTAAAACTTGTACACCCATGTCCTCTAATTATATAATTTCACATGAGGACAAAAGAGTTAATAGCCAATTTTAGTCACTAATTTTTGATATTCTGTATACATCTTTAGAAATATCATACAAGATACCCAATATCACTGACATCCAGTACATACAATTGTTATAATTGTTGTTTCCTTGTATTTGGAAGCAAGTGAGGTTTCAAATGCTTAATTTCATGGGGGGTTTCAATGCCTAACATTATTGTCTACTCAACATATCTTTTTTGAATGTATACAGGTTCCAGAAAATGCTGCATCTGTTTTTCTGTATTCCTCAGAATTCGAGAAGACTCGAGGATTCTCCTGAGCCTGAGGCACATGTGATCGGAGACTGCAGTCAGACACCAGGAGAACAGGCCTTGGCCTCTGAATATTTCTCCCGTGCATCCTCTCCAGGGAAGCTTTGTGCTGCTGCTGAGGACGGTAAGGAAGATCACAGAGGCTGGGCAGGGTGAGTAGCTGAGCTGCTCAGCCCAATCCCTGCTTATCTCACTTTCCCTTCTAAAATAGGAAAGTGCCTCAGGGCAGAGGAATGAAGACTGAAGCCTCTGTGGAGGGAAAAATTGGGGGTGTGCCTTCAAGGATAGGACAGTTCCCCATGTGCACACTGGGACAGCTGTGAGTGAGGTAGTGGGCTGTGCTGATAACAGTGTGGGATTTCAATTACCACCTCTGCCCTCAGGTCAGCACAATCTCACACACACACACCCTATATTCCTTCATACTAGATATTCCTTCCTTTCACTTTTTCTCTCATATACTCATGCCTTCATTCCAGATGTGTCTTTCCCATTCTCTATGAGAGTTACATAGATACACACTTGCACCTTCCCTCCTCACACAATCATTCTCAGACTCTGCTGTCTACACACTAACCCATAAATAATGCACACCCTTTCACACAGGTAACATGTTTTAATGACCTGTTTAGAGCTAGCAATGAATCTGTTCCATTTACAAAGACACACTTTGTGAAAATCCAGTCACTTGTGATCTATAGTGGCACAACCAACATTAGCACACATTTAAAATTTTCTGAGGAAAACCATATGATGCTATCCATGTAAATGGAGGCTATCTGGGATCACTGAAGACATTACATAACAGATTCTTACTGTTTTATTTAATGAATGGATAAATATAGAATCTCCAAGTATGGACCACATCTATCATTTTTATTTAACTTTTGCACAAAAACAGCTCTACAGCATGGACTCAGGACAGTGGCCCAAACCCAAGGCCAGAAAGCAACGGAAGCTCCTGCTGCTGCTTCAGAGTGCCTCTCCTGTGTCCCTTGTGAGGACAGGCTTGGTGGTGCTGGTAAGAAGGGACTATTGAATGGGATGCAAAGGACAGTGGGGATCTAGGCAGAGCCTGGAGATGAGCTGAGTGATTCTGCTCATCAGTCAGCACAAGGCTGCACAGTAGAGAAAGAAACTCAAAATGCTTCTCATCTTCGTTAATGTAATCCACAGTGAAAGTAGTAAATTCCAAGAGAAAATACTTAGAAGGATTGGAGCGAGCCCAAGGAGACAAGGTGAAAGCAGTGAGTTATTTGAGGAAATGGTGGAAGAGGGCCTAAGGGGATGAGGTGTATTGGAGAAACATGGAAGAACATGTCAGTATGAACTGAGCAAGGACAGGTTATATCACCAAGAAGGTGTGACAGCACAAATAGCCTAAAGCAGGCCCAACGTTGTAGGATCCTCAGGTCCTGACCTGAGTATGGACACACCTGGTCCAAGATGCCAGCACAGAGGTACCTTCTCATAGCTGATGTTGTCAAGTTGAACCATATACAGACCCATCAGCACCCCCTGTCCTCATCATTCACTTCCTTGTCATCTTTCACATGCATCGAAGTTCTCTAACCTGTTTTTGTCCCAACCAAAGAGTGATAATTCCTCTGATAACCAAAGTGCTGCTTTAGTTGTCCTGTGTTTTAATGTTATTTAAATACGAGTGCACAATACATGCTTTGCATCTACTTCCTTTTACTGTCTGTACTTGTGTTTGTAATCATCATCCATGTTATATGTGACTGTAGCTCATTCATTCTTGGCATATAAATAGGGTCTTTATTGATTATACTTTTATGAGCATTTGGGTTACATTCAGTCTAGGGTTACTCTAAAAGATATTCTGAAAAATCTATTACATGTTTTTTCTATATGGACATATGTCTGGTGAATGCTCCAGAGTTAAAGTGCTAGGCTTTAGTATCCATATTCTATCTCAACTCCTTAGACCACAGTCTTTCAAGATTTTACTTTGTACTGCAATCACATGTTGCTCTACATTTATTCTTGCATGCTCTTTCCTGTGTCCTCATTTACTTCGGATCTTCAAACAGCTCTGTATTCTGAAAACTCATATATTCTTTCTCTTACAGCCATTGATTTTCATATCCTCCTGTTCTTTCACTGTTACTTCAGATTTTCCAGATACATTGATTCCACGTCTCAAAGAGAATACTCCCAATAATTCTGTTGCACATCTAAGCCACCTAATAACATGTGAAACACACACACACAAATCTATAATTGTAGGACACGCAGTCTGCACACATAGATACATACTGACCTAAAACACAGACACAAAGGACAAATACCATTCTCACTCACACAAGACTCACACCATATTCAACTGTGCAAACACCAGATCAGTCAAACATTAAACCCTAACTTAGTTTAAACCATCCAGTTAAGAATTTATACACACAAAGCACATGACATTCATCACACCATACTGCCACAATGTGCACACAATACACACACCTGACACATTCATGGGAGATGAAGGTCATCTTAACTCATTGAGGAAAAGTGAGCTTGGTCAGCAAAACAAAGACAGTGACTAATAATATAAAATAGTTAAATTCTGCAAAGATAAAAATTCACAAATTGTTTTATGTGAGGTTGTAAATCTAGGAGGGGGAAGGCAAAGGGCACACCCACACAAAAAAAAATTGTAGAGGAAAGCAAATGGTACCAAAAGTCTTAAGCAAGGTGAGTGAGTGTGAGGAGCCTGGACTGTAGGGTCCAGAGAGTAACACAGAAAGCTGAAATAAGCTCATTCTCTGTCCAAGCCAAAAGTAAATGTTTAGGGCAAAATCAGTATTTCCATGAGGGAAATCGGGGATAGTACATTAGGAAGAAGAGTAGGAGGGAACAGAATGGAACCAGCTGCGTCTATTACTTTGGCTCCATTTTCCAGGAGTCTCAAAGCTCCACGCATCAGATGCATTGCCTTGGTACTATTTGGAAGATGAAGCTGTGTGTCCTGAGGGAAGTGATGGACCCTGTGAATCCAAATACTACACGTCCGGCTCCTCTCTTGACTCAGCCTCTTGTGCTGGTGAGTAGAAGGGAAGAGCTGCTAAAGTCTAGGCTTATCAGACCTGTAGAAATCTATGTCTGACATTGTCTATGCTCAGCCAGAGAGAAAGTTATACTTTGGGCCCAGTCGCAATCTCCTCTCCAACTTGGGAGCTAGGGCTCTGTTTCCATGTCATCAGAAGGAATTCATTTCAAATACTTCCTTAATTTAATCACATCTGTAGAGTCTCATAGACCTCATAAGGTTAACATTCATAGGTTCTGGGGAATAGGATAAGGGCATGTTTGGTGGGCAGGGGACCTTATTCAGACTATGAAAAAACAAAATGTGTTTAACCCAATGACATATATAGTCAAATAAACCGATATAATATTTTATCTCACCAGTACTCTGTGTGGCAGCACAGGTCCAAGACACACTGCAAGTATGTCCATAGAGACAACATATGCATTTTATACCCACCTAGCTATTAACACTTGGAAAAAATTAGAAACCATTGAGTACTTGTAGCTTGGAGCTCTGGCCAGAAAAGAGACCGCAGTTTCCATGCATGTCTGACACAGAGTGAGAAATCAAAATGTATGGAAGGGATGAAAGAGTGTCTGTATCTTGAGAGCAGATTTAAGGTGGCTGTGTGAGAGAGTGTATATCAGTGATACTGTAAGGGAAAAAAACTTGGAAAGGAAAAAAAAGTGACCATATTTCTTTACTTTTCATTCAATTTAACAGATCTTCAAGAAACAAAAGCATATTGGAGAGACAGGTAATTTTCTCGAGAAGGAATTAGAAAATACCTCTACCTCAGATTACTCCTCCTCTCTCTCTGACTACGAGAATACCAGTAAGTAAAGGTGCTTAACCTGGAGGCAGGAAAGGGACATGTGAGAATGGCCCAGAGATCAGCTTGAGATTTCCTGGTCAAAGAGATAGAAGCTGATACAAACCCCTGTCCAGACATAAGAGAACACAGAAAGATGAGAACGTTTCTTTCTGCTTTCGGTGATAGTCAATGCATGTACATAAGGCACAAGCTTGAGATTCAAGGGAAATCTCAACAAGGACAAGTGCCCCAAAGTGCAAGGGTATCAGACAGAGCCGTATTTGAAAAGGTAGCAAAGCTGACAGAGTGACAGAGAAACAGGCAGACTAACTCAGGCTGAACCTGAGGAGATGTGCTCCACTGGTCACAGTGTCACAAATCTCTCACAATTAGCTGGATGGAGTCAGAAAGGTCCAGAATGAAGCACCTACACAGGAACCCATAGTTTCCTCCTACCTTACAGAGGAGAGCAAAGCTCCTTCATGTGCATACTCTCGTGCATGAAGAGTGACTGCAGATTTGAAAGTGGCCCCTCAGTTCTTGCCTCCACCCACTTCCTGTCCTCATAAGCACACGGACACAATACTCCATCACACCCACAGCTGTTCACACTCACACGCACACACCTAAACTGATATCCACATGTGTTACACCATCACACCCTCACTTTTCTGCACATGCATTCCTCTAATTTGCTTTCTCTAACCTCATTCCTTCAGTACCATGGTCTCTGACCCCGCAGAGAATCCCACTCTTGTAGCACTCTGTATTTCACACTAATAGGGCATGAAATCATCATTAATGTGTAACAGCCTCTAAAACTCCTCTCTGTTCCCAGGCTCTTAGTCCCTTCACATAATCCCCAAATTCCACCATCCATTTGGTTATTTCCCTTCTATCTAACCTTCATGTGGACACTCTCTTACACTTTTGTGGTCTCAACACATCAGAAAGTTACTCAAATCCTCAGTCTTTCCTAGAAACCAAATAGATATTTTGTAACTGCTGAAATTTTCATAGCACATGAAGCACAGGTTACTCATAAATACATAGAAAATACACTGCCTCCATAAATACAAAATTATGCTTCATGCCACCCAGCACACCACACCACCTTCATACATCCGGGCCATTTCATCTCTAGACTCCTAAACTTGTTGAAGAAACATGACAGGCACAGGATCACAGGAAGATGGTGGCATGAGTATTTCAGAGGAAATCTCCTCCCCAAAACATATATATTTATGAAAATACAATAAATACAACTATTCCTAAAAGAGACACCAGTGGATGCAGTGCAACAGCCAGGATACATCTACATCTGCGAGAACTCAGCATCACATGAAGGGGGTAAGATACAAGCCACGACCAGGCAGAATCTGAACACTCCCCCACCCCAAAACCCAGCAGGAAGAAAGGAGTCAGAACGGGGAGGGAGTGAAAGCCCAGGACTGCTAAACAACCAGCTCTAGAAATCCACACCCGGAACGCAGACACAAGATGCACGGGGTGCTGGATATTAGAGAAACGGAAAAGCAAAACCTGTGGGCAGGTCCCCGCAACCAGCGCCCCTGAGACAAAAGAAAAGTGAGTGTTTTCTGCAAGTCTTAAAGAGACAGGGACCCCATAGCTGGATGAAGTTGTCCCGGCAGCTGGGAGTACCGGGGTAACTTAGGCACCCTAAAAGGAGGCAGTGCAGCTCTGAAGCCCCTCACAGCACTAAGCAGCCTGCCAATTATTCCTCCAAATGGCGCAGACCCCTACACATGGGCCCAGTAGCAGGAGGGTGGCAGCGTGTGCTGGGGACAGCAGCGCCGGAAGGAACTGAGAGCAGATCCGTGTGCTGCAGGAGAGGCTTGTGCTAGCCCGCAGTGGCGCAACCAAACAGACTGGGAGTGGCTCATGTGCACCAGCGCCAGTGAAGCCAGAGGAGTCCAGTAGAAGCCTGCGTGGAAGAGCCCTGCGCACACATGCAGCAGAGCCAGAGGGAGCTAGCGCACTCCCAGCAGTCGACCAGAATCCCAGCCCAATGCACAGCCACCCAGGCCAGATACAAAGGCCGCTGCTGCCACACAGCTGCCCAGCAGGGTTGCTGCTAGGACTGAGGAGAGCACCTGGCGTACCTGCCACTCCACAGAGGGCTCCATGCTACTATGACAGACATCCTGCCCACAACAGCTTATGGGATTAACCTGATGGCTGCTCCAGAAGTGAAGGTAACCATCACAAGGAGCGGAGAAGGACAAGGCATCCAGCAAGCAGGAAAGGACTTTCTTCTCCCAGCTGACACACCTGCAATCTGCCTACAGCCACTGCTATCACCAAGAAAAGGCAAAAAAATTTGGTCCAGTCCAAGACAGTTACACCTGAGAAAGGATCTTCAGAAGCAGAACTAACCAGTCTCCCTGAAAAATAATACAAATTAAAAATCACCCACATACTGAAAGAGCGAAAGAGAAATATTCAAGAGCTAAGGGATGAAGTCCAAAGGGAGATTACAGAAGTGAAATGAATTCTGGAAGGATTTATAAGCAGAATGGATAAGATGCAAGAGGTCATTAATGGAATAGAAGCCAGAAAACAGGAATGCATAGAAGCTGATGCAGAGAGAGATGAAAGGATCTCCAGGAATGAAACAATATTAAGAGAACTGTGTGACCAATCCAAATGGAACAATATCCACATTATAGTGGAACCAGAGGAAGAAGAGAGATAAAAAGGGATAGAAAGTGTCTTTGAAGAAATAATTGCTGAGAACTTCACCAAACTGGGGAAGGAATAGTTGCTCAGACTACAGAGGCACACAGAACTCCCAAGAGACAGGACCCAAAGAGGACAACACCAAGACACATAATAATTAAAATCGCAAAGATCAAGGACAAGGACAGAGTATTAAAGGCAGCCAGAGAGAGAAAAAAGATCACCTACAAAGGAAAACCCATCAGGCTATCATCAGACTTCTTAACAGAAACCTTACAGGCCAGAAGAGAATGGCATGATATATTTAATGCAATGAAACAGAAGGGCCATGAACAAAGGATACTGTATCCAGCATGATTATCATTTAAATATGAAGGAAGGATTTTACAATTCTCAGACAAGCAAAAGTTGAGGGAATTTGCCTCCCACAAACGACCTCTACAGCATATCTTAGAGGGACTTCTCTAGATGGGAGCACTCTTAAAAAGAGCACAGAACAAAACACCCAACATATGAAGAATGGAGGAGGAGGGGAAAAAAAGGAAAAGAAATAATCATCAGACTGTGTTTATAACAGCTCAATAAGCAAGTGAGGTCAGACAATAAGGTAGTAAACAAGCTAACCTTGAAACTTTGGTAACTACAAATCTAAAGCCTGCAATGGCAATAAGTACATATCTTTCAGTAATCACCCTAAATGTAAATGGACTGAATGCACCAATCAAAAGACACAGAGTAATAGAATGGATAAAGAAGCAAGACCCATCTATATGCTGCTTACAAGATACGCACCTCAAACTCAAAGACATGCACTGAATAAAGTCAAGGGATGGTGAAAGATATTTCATGCAAACAACAGAGAGGAAAAAGCAGGTGTTGTAATACAAATATCAGACAAAATAGACTTCAAAATAAAGTAACAAAAGACAAAAAAGGACAATACATAATGATAAGGGTCTCAGTCCAACAAGAGGATATAACCATTATAAACATATATGCACCCAATACGGGAGCACCAATATATGTGAAACAAATACTAACAGAATTAAAGGAGGAAATAGAATGCAATGCATTCATTTTGGGAGACCTTAACACACCACTCACTCCAAAGGACAGATCCACCAGAAAGGAAATAAGTAAGGACACAGAGGCACTGAACAACACACTAGAACAGATGGACCTAATAGACATCTAAAGAACTCTACATGCAAAAGCAACAGGATACACGTTCTTCTCAAGTGCACATGGAACATTCTCCAGAATAGACCACAGACTAGGCCACAAAAAGAGTCTCAGTAGATTCCAAAAGATTGAAATTCTACCAACCAACTTTTCAGACCACAAAGGTATAAAACTAGAAATAAATTGTACAAGGAAAGCAAAAAGGATCACAAACACATGGAGGCTTAACAACATGCCCCTAAATAATCAATAGATCAATGACCAAATTAAAATGGACATCCAGCAATATATGGAAACAAATGACAACAACACCACAAAGCCCCAACTTCTGTGGGACGCAGCAAAAGCAGTCTTAAGAGGAAAGTATATAGCAATCCAGGCATATTTAAAGAAGGAAGAACAATCCCAAATGAATGGTCTAATTTCACAATTATCGAAATTGGAAAAAGAAGAACAAATAAGGCCTAAGGTCAACAGATGGAGGGACATAATAAAGATCAGAGAAGAAATAAATAAAATTGAGAAGAATAAAACAATAGCAAAAATCAATTAAGCCAAGAGCTGTTTCTTGGAGAAAAGAAACAAAATAGATAAGCCTCTACCCAGACTTATTAAGAGAAAAAGAGAGTCAACACACATCAACAGAATCAGAAATGAGAAAGGAAAATTCACGACGGACCCCACAGAAATACAAAGAATCATTAGAGAATACTATGAAAGCCTATATGCTAACAAGCTGGAAAACCTAGGAGTAATGGACAACTTCCTAGAAAAATACAACCTTCCAAGACTGACCCAGAAAGAAATAGAAAATCTAAACAGACCAATTACCAGCAACGAAATTGAGTCAGTAATCAAAAAACTACCCAAGTAGAAAACCCCCGGGCCAGATGGATTTACCTCGGAATTTCATCAGATACAGAGAAGACATAACACCCATTTTCCTTAAGGTTTTCCAAAAAATAGAAGAGGAGGGAATACTCCCCAACTCATTCTATGAAGCCAAAATCACGCTAATAGCTAAAACCAGCAAAGACCCCACCAAAAAATAGAACTACAGACCAATATCCCTGATGACCACAGATGCAAAAATACTCAACAAAATATTAGCAAACAAAATTCAAAAATACATCAAGAGGGTCATACACCATGACCAAGTGGGATTGATTCCAGGGATGGAAGGATGGTACAACATTCAAAAATCCATCAACATCATCCACCACATCAACAAAAAGAACAAAAACCACATAATCATCTCCATAGATTCTGAATAAGCATTCGAAAAAATTCAACATCAATTCATGATAAAAACTCTCAACAAAATGGGCATAGAGGGCAAGTACCTCAACGTAATAAAGGCCATATATGATCAACTCACAGCTATCATCATACTGAGCAGTGACAGGCTGAAACCTTTTCCTCTGAGATTGGGAACGAGACAGGGATGCCCACTCTCCCCACTGTTATTCAATGTGGTACTGGAAGTCCTAGCCATGGCAATCAGACAAAACAAAGAAATACAAGGAATCTAGATTGGTAAAGAAGAAGTCAAACTTTCACTATTTGCAGACGACATGATATTGTACATAAAAAACACTAAAGACTCCACTGCAAAACTAATAGATCTAATATCATAATTCAGCAAAGTTGCAGGATACAAAATTAACACACAGAAATATAGGAAACTATACACTAACAATGAACTAATGGAAAGAGAAATGAGGAAAACAATTCCATTCACAATAGCATCCAAAAGAATAAAATACCTAGGAATAAACCTAACCAAGGAAGTGAAAGTCTTGCAACCTGAAAACTATAAGACACTCTTAAGAGAAACTAAAGAGGTCACTAACAAATGGATACCCATGCCATGCTCCTGGCTAGGAAGAATTAATATTGTCAAAATGGACATCCTGCCCAAAGCAATATACAGATTTGTTGCAATCCCTATCAATTTACCAACAGCATTCTTCAATGAATTGGAACAAATAGTCGAAAAATTCATATGGAACCATCAAAGTCCCCGAATAGCCAAAGCAATCCTGAGAAGGAAGAATAAAGTGGGGTTGGGGGGACCTCGGTCTCCAACTTCAAGCTCTACTGCAAAGCCACAGTAATCAAGACAATTTGGTACTGGCACAAGAACAGAGCCACAGACCAGTGGAACAGAATAGAGACTCCAGACATTAACCCAAACATATATGGCCAATTAATATATGATACAGGAGCTATGGACATACAATGGGGAAATGACAGTCTCTTCAACAGATGGTGCTCGAAAAACTGGACAGCTACATGTAAGAGAATGAAACTGGATCACTGTCTATTCCCATAAACAAAAGTAAACTCCTAATGGATCAAAGACCTGAATGTAAGTCATGAAACCATAAAACTTTTAGAAAAAATATAGGCAAAAATCTAATGGACATTAACATGAGTGACTTCTTCATGAACATATCTCCCTGGGCAACGGAAACAAAGGCAAAAATGAACAAGTAGGACTATATCAAGCTAAAAAGCTTCTCTACAGCAAAGGACACTATCAATAGAACAAAAAGGTATCCTACAGTATAGGAGAACATATTCATAAATGACAGATCTGGTAAAGGATTGACATCCAAAATATGTAAGGAGTTCACATGCCTCAACAAACAAAAAGCAAATAATCCAATTAAAAAATGGGCAGAGGAGCTGAATAGACAGTTCTCTAAAGAAGAAATTCAGATGGCCAACAGGCACATGAAAAGATGCTCCACATCGCTAATCATCAGAGAAATGCAAATTAAAACCACAATGAGATATCACCTCACACCCATAAGGATTGTCATCATCGAAAAGACAAACAACAACAAATGTTTGCAAGGTTGTGGAGAAAGGGGAACCCTCCTACACTGCTGGTGGGAATGTAAACTAGTTCAACCATTGTGCAAAGCAGTATGGAGGTTCCTCAGAATGCTCAAAATAGAAATACCATTTGACACAGGAATTCCACTTCTAGGAATTTTCCCTAAGAATGCAGCACTCCAGTTTGAAAAAGACAGATGCACCCCTAAGTTTATTACCTCACTGTTTAGAATAGCCAAGATATGGAAGCAACTTAAATGTCTGTCAGTAGATGAATGGATAAAGAAGATGTGGTACATATAAATAATGGAATATTACACAGCCATATGAAAAAAAACAGATCCTACTATTTGCAACAACATGGATGGAGCTAGAGGGTATTATGCTCAGTGAAATAAGCCAGGTGGAGAAGGACAAGTACCAAATGATTTTACTCATATGTGGAGTATAAGAACAAAGGAAAAACTGAAGGAACAAAACAGCAGCAGAATCACAGAACCCAAGAATGGACTAATAGTTACCAAAGGGAAAGGGACTGGGGACGATGGCTGGTAAGGGAGGGATAAGGGCGGGGAAAAGTAAGAGGGCATTATGATTAGCATGTATAGTGTGTGGGGGGCATGGGAAGGGCTGTGCAACACAGAGAAAACAAGTAGTGATTTTACAGCATCTTACTATGCAGATGGACAGTGACTGTGATTGGGTATGTGAGGGGGACTTAGTGAAGGGTGGAACCTAGTAAACATAATGTTCTTTCTGTAATTGTAGATAAATAATACAAAAAAGAAAAAGAAAAGAAACATGACAGGCACATACACATCAAACTATACTTGCCAAACCTGGTACGCACACGAGCTCTCTCAAATAACATAAGACGCACTATGTTTTCCCTTCTTCACACCAACGTAACCCACCAGACACTCTAAGCACCTTAAAGAGAAAGTGGATATATTTTGAGAAGTAAACATTGGGTTGCAGGTGTAACTGAAGTTTTTAAACAGGAGGGGGCTGAATGTGTTGGAGTTATTTTGTCACGAATAATGATTTACCTACTTATCTACTTAAATTTGTGAATTTAAAGGCATAATCTTTTAACTGGAAATGTAGAGGAAAGCTTCGTGTTGCTGACAAGGATGATAAGAAGCTCACTACGGTTGGACAGGATGAGTAGCTGAGCTGCTCAGCCCAATCCCTACTTTCCCTTCCAAAAGATGCTTCAAGGCAGAAGAAGTAAGACTGAGGCGTCTGTGGAGGGACAAATTGGGGGTGTGCCTTCAAGGATAGGACAGTTCCCCATGTGCACACTGAGACAGCTGTGAGTGATGCAGTGGGCTATGCTGATAACCGTGTGGGAATTCAGTTACCACCTCCTCCCTCAGATCAGCACAAACTTTCTCACACACATGCACACGCACACCCTATATTCATCCATACCAGGTGCAGCTGCATTATTCCTTCCTTTTACTTTTTCTCTCATATACGCATGCCTTCATTCCAGATGCGTCTTTCCCATTCTCTACAAGTGTTACACAGATACACACTTGTGCCTTCCCTCCTCACACAGTCATTCTCAGACTCTGCTGTCTACAGACTAACCCATAAATAATGTACACCCTTTCACACAGGTAGCTTGTTTTAGCTCTCTCAGAGCCAGCCTACGCGCTCAAAAAGTCTTAATGCCCTGATGGGAATGCACTTTCATGTGCAGTCTTTCTTTTCCACACACCACTTCACCCTTAAAACCTTCAGCTCAAAGCCTTCAGCTCCTCAGGGAACTGTGCTCCTGGGAAGCCCAGGCACACTTCCTCCAACACATTCCATCTTAACTGTTTAACAATAAGAACGTGTACCACCCCGTTCACGTGTATTGTCTCACCACACACACATGTACACTGTCATTCACCACCCCTTTACCTATGTGAGAAACACTTACCAGGTATGTCCCAGAACATACATAGACCTCCACACCCTCATTCCCACAGAGTCACACCACAAACATACGTCAGGTAAAATATACCACACACGGCATTCTTTGACTTCACATACATATGTACCTGGGGGCCATGTGCACACATAGGAATATTCTCGTGACCATCTCAACTCCCACAGACCTCAAACCCTTATTCTACTTTTCTAATGTTTAAAATTTCTTGTCCCAGGAATCACCCAGTTACCTGAAGATGTTCCTCGTGTTGGGGCCCTTGAGATGACTCCGCCCCAGGTCTGGGAGGAGAGGGAAGCTTCGTCCTCCTCATTCTCCACCTCCTCTATCCTTCTCCTCCTCCTCTTTCTCCTCCTCCTCCTCTCCCTCCTCCTCTCCAGTCCCTGTGAGTCAGCAGAGTGAATCCTCTGTTCCCACAACACATGGGCACAGCAACCATCAGGAAATTTATTACAGGCGTGTCTTTCTGAAAAGAGATGTGACTGTCTGGTGGGGTGGGGTGGAAGTGTTGGAGCCCACCCACCTCAAAAAAGAACAGAATGGTACATGTGTTTTTTCTCAAGTGGCCCCAAAAACATCTGGGGCCTTTTTCACATCAAAAAGCCAGAATGCGGTTTTTCTGAGAAGACCCTCTTATGTGTCTCCACCAAAATGCCTCACTGACATGGAGTGCAGCTCGGATAACAATGTCCCGCAGGGGAGGGAGCCAGCTGGCAGTGCAGGGGAGCCTCCAGCCCAGGAGGAGGGCTCCAGGGCCAAGACACCCAAGGGGCTGGGGACCCTGGACAGCGGCTTCAGGTGCCTGGGCTGATACCAGTTTTTCTGCAGCTTGGAGGTCCTGCAGGCTCACGTGGAAAATGCAGCCCATGAGTGCTTCAGCTGCCACGTTTTCAACCGGGCCTTTGCTCAGATGCTCAGCAAGCGCAAGAAGAGAGCCTGAGAGCTGGGAGGAGAAAATGAGAAGAACATTTACCTGCCAGACCAAAATGGTTCTCACACTAAGACATCCTCCAGCAACTAAACAGATGTTTTCAGGCACCAGAAAAGTGAAAGTGAAGCAGGGCAGCCTCTAGTGAGCCACTACTATTGGCCCTTTCAGCTCCTCTTTTTTGAAGGACTTGGCTGTTTTACCTGTTACTTTAATTGATTATGCATCCTCACTAACCCTTAAATAAATCATTGTTTTGCCTCAAATAGCCAGTCTTTGTTTGTAATCTAATGTATCTTAACGGATGCAAATTAGCTTTAACATGATAATTTCTTTCTTTTTAATCAATGAAATGATATAGGTAGAAAGGAGTAGTCCACTATAGTCCTCTGAGTTTGTACTGAAACAATTAGGGGTATATACTTACACTTGGTATGTATACAATGTTCTTGATTAGTTAGGAAGCTGTGTTGAAAAGGTTTACATATGTATACAAAATAATTGGACTTCAGTAGAGTAGACCTGGGCTTAAATTCTTTAGCAACTCTTAGCAGTTTTGCACACTTTGGGTCAGTGTTCTTGTCTTCAAAGAGGAAAGAATGTTACCTAAAATAATGAATTGTGAAGGTAACAGACAAAGGTAAAAGCACCTAGTATGGTGTCTGGCATAAATGGAGGCTGAAAATAATTTCTCTTTCCTTTTTGAGATTTGTTTTCCTTACCTCTGAGAATTATGAGTTTGATTATGATCTGTCTGCATGAGATCTTTAATTTTTTTAGTTTATATTATTTAAGATTTTCTGAACTTAAAAAAATACCCCTTTAAACGTTGACAGAAACTCACAAGAATTTGCAGAAGCTCCATGAGGCAGTTCCCCCAACATGATCACAGTGCATTATCCTAAGAAGGAAGTTGGTTGGAACAACACCATAGGCCAGACTACAGACCGTCCTCAGATTTCACTATTATGGCAGGTGTCATTCTGCTTATGTTTTAATGTATATTTCTATAAAATTTTATCATGTAGTGATTTAGAAGTCCATCATTGCAATCAAGAAAAGAAATGTTGCCTCAAAGCAAATCCCTCATGTGGCTCTAGTTACATCTGTCCTTCTTTCCCTAACTCTCGGTGACCACTTACTACCTACTCCCCATCTCTATTTTTCTTCTCACATCAAGAATTTTATATAAATGGAGTCATTTAGTATATAAACTTGTAAGATTTTTTTGGCCTTTTTTTATTGTGATAAAATATACATAACACAAAATTTACCATTTTAACCATTTTTAAGTATAGAATTCAGTGGAATTTAAGCACATTCACATTGTTGTGCAACCAGCAACACCATCCATCTCCAGAACTTTTTCATCTTCCCAAACTGAAACTCCTTCCCCATTAGACAGTAACTCCCCAGTTCCCCAGCTCCTGGCAACCACCATTCTATTTTCTGTTCCTATGATACTTGACTCATCTTGATAGTATTGCCAACTCTTAAGTATTCCTTGATTTCACGAACTTTTTGTTATTTTTTTTGTATCAATCTACAATTACATGAGGAACATTATGTTTACTAGACACCCCCTTCACCAATCCCGCCCCCACATGCCCAATTAGTCACTGTCCATCAGCATAGTGAGATGCTGTAAAATCACTACTTGTCTTCTCTGTGTTGCATGCTAATCATAAGGCCTCCTTCTCCCCCCTTCTCCCTCCCTTCCCACCCACCCTCCCCAGTCCCTTTCCCTTTGGTAACTGTTAGTCCATTCTTGGTTTCTGTGAGTCTGCTGCTGTTTTTTTCCTTCAGTTTCTGCTTTGTTCTTATACTCCACAGATGAATGAAATCATTTGGTACTTGTCTTTCTCTGTCTGGCTTATTTCACTGAGCACTATACCCTCTAGCTCCATCTATGTTGTTGCAAATGGTAGAATTTGTTTTCTTCTTATGGCTGAATAATATTCCACTGTGTATATGTACCACATTTTTATCCATTCATCTACTGATGGACACTTAGGTTGCATCCATTTTTTGTCTATTGTAAATAGTGCTGTGATAAACAGTGGTGCATCTGTCTTTTTCAAATTGGGCTGTGCATTCTTAGAGTAAATTCCTAGAAGTAGGATTCCTGGGTCAAATGGTATTTCTATTTTGATCTTTTTGATAAGCTTCCATACTGCTTTCCACAATGGTTGAACTAATTTACATTCCCACCAGCAGTGTAGGAGGGTTCATGTTTCTCCACAATCTCACCAACATTTGTTTTTTGTCTTTTGGATGGTGGCGATCCTTACTGGTGTGAGGTGATATCTCATTGTGGTTTTAATTTGCATTTCTCTGAAGGCTAGCAATGTGGAGCATCTTTTCATGTGTCTGTTGGCCATCTGAATTTCTTCTTTGGAGAACTGTTCAGCTCATCTACCCATTTTTTAATTGGATTATATGCTTTTTTTGTTGTTGAGGTGCATGAGCTCATTATATATTTTGGATATCAAGCCTTTATCGAATCTGTCATTTACAAATATATTCTACAATACTTTAGGGTACCTTTTTGTTCTATTGATGGTGTCCTTTGCTGTACAGAAGCTTTTCAGCTTGATATACTTCCACTTGTTCATTTTTGCTTTTGTTCTCCTTGCCTGGGGAGATATATTCATGAAGAAGTCACTCATGTTTATGTCCCAGAGATTTTTGCCTATGTTTTTTTCTAAGAGTTTTATGATTTCATGACTTACATTCAGGTCTTTGATCCATTTCAAACTTACTTTTGTGTGTGCGGTTAGACAGTGATTCAGTTTCATTCTCTTACATGTACCTGTCCAGTTTTGCCAACATGAGCTGTTGAAGAGACTGTCATTTCCCCATTGTATATCCATGGCTCCTTTATCATATATTAGTTGACCATATATATTTGGGTTAATGTCTGGAGTCTCTATTCTGTTCCACTGGTCTGTGGCTCTGTTCTTGTGCCAGTACCAAATTGTCTTGATTACTGTGGCTTTGTAGTAGAGCTTGAAGTTGGGGAGTGAGATCCCTCCCACTTTATTCTTCCTTCTCAGGATTGCTTTGTCTATTTGGGGTCTTTGGTGTGTCCATATGAATTTTTGAACTATTTTTTCCAGTTCGTTGAAGAATGCTGTTAGTAATTTGGTTGAGATTGCATTAAATCTGTAGATAGCTTTGGGCAGGATGTCCATTTTGACAATATTAATTCTTCCTAGCCAAGAGCATGGGATGAGTTTCCAACTTGTGAGATTTTTATGTTTTTTTTTATTTCAAACATAATTCCCCTAAAACCCAGCCAATTTGTTTCATATATTGAGAGTCTATTACTTTTATTGCTGAGTATTCCATTTCATGATGTAGAACAGTTCAGTGTGTCATATATTCAGAGACATATTGCTGTTTCACATGATTTTTGATTATAGGTTAATCTGTGACATTAGTGTTGAGTTTCATGATAAATTGTTTTCATCTTTTTCATATAAATGCCTAAGAGTGTTAGTGTTGGTCATATGGTAAGAATGTATCTTCTTTAAAAACTGCTCACCAGTTTCCATAATGACCTTACCATTTTTGTGTTTCCACTGATGTATGAGTTATTCTGTTTGCCTGCATCTTCACCAGTATTTGATAGTGTTTTTAAGCAATTTTAATGCTATAGTGTTTTGTGTGGTTTTTGCATGCATTTCCCTAATGACTAGTGTTGCTAAGCATCTTTTTCTGTCCTTGTCATTTGCCTATTTCCTTTATGAGTTGTTTGTGTAAGCTTTTTGTCCATCTATTAGTTTGGTTGCTTATTATTGATAGAGCTCTTCATATGTTCTGGATATGAATTATTTGTTGTATACATAATTTGAAGATATTTTCTCCCAGTTGGAGGCTTGTTCTCATTCTCTTGACATGGTCATACACACAACAAATGTTTTTAATTTTTATGAAACTTACATAAAGGCTCTTTTCCTTTATGGAGACTGCCTTTGGTGTCATGTCTAAGAACTTGTCACCTAACTCTTAAGTTCCAAAGATTTTCTCCTCTCTTCTCTTATTTATAGTTTCATATTTTACACATAGTTCCATATCTGATCTACTTCAGTTCATTTTTGTTTGAGGTGTGAAATTTAAATAGATAATTTTTGGTTACTCATGTCCACTTGTCCCAGCACCATTTTATAATAAAAGGCTCTTCTTCCTCCACTGAATCACTTTTGTAACCTTGGTCAAAAAATCATCTTGTCACATTTTTGTGGGTCTGTTTCTGGTGCTGCCACTCTTCATCACTGATCTTTGTATCTATCTCATGCTATACTGTTTGCTGGAGATACTGGTGACTACGTCTTAAAAAGCAGTTGCTGTGATGCTTAGAACTTTCTGCTTCTTTTCCAGTAGCGTTTTATCCATTCTAATTCCTTTATGTTTCCACATAAAGTTTAAGAGAAACCTGTTAATTTATGTGAAAACAAATCTTGTTGGGCTTTTAAAAGGGTTCACATAGAACACACAAATCATTTTGTCAAGAACTGACATCCTCAGTGTGTTGGGCAGTCCAAGCCATGAAAATAACTTCTCTCCATTTATTTGGGTCTATGCTTTCTTTAATCAGTACTTCCATATCTCCTTGTACAGATCCTGTTCATGTGTTATAAAACTCACTAAAGGGATTAAAGATGGTGGTGTGAGAGGAGAGACAGAGGCTTCCTCCTGAAACTGGATACAATTAGAAAATTTAATTGGCAAAACGAATCCTGAGAGAGCAACAGGAAAGAGGATGGCATCAGACTGCACACACCTGGAGAAAAGTGCAGACCTCAGCGAACGGAGTAACATACCAGAGCTGTGGCTCCATGGGACCCGAGCCCCTCCCCCACCACAGCTCACCGGTGGGAGGAAGACAAACAGAGCAGGGAGGGAGTGGAAGGCATGGGACTGCTGAATATCTAGCTTCAGAGATCTTTGCAGGGAGCACAATCCTACACTTCATGGTGCTTTCATGAGACTCGCATGACTACTGGGTTAGAAAGTTAATACAGGCAGAGTTTCTGGGGAGACTGGGATTCTGGCTGCTTGAGGAAAGCAGGGATCCATATCTGGCTGCTCTGGGACAAAAACTTATACCTGTGTGACCGGCCCACTGGCTCAGGCAGTGGCGACAGGCACAGCAGCCAGGAGGCGGTGAACAGCTCTTTCCTACACCCAGGCACCAGTACCGCTCCACTGCGAACCCCGACATTGCTGCAGGGTCTCAGCAGCTCCAGAATAGAGCTTCTGCACACTAGAGGGCGCCATATACAAACATGAAATGCTAAAGGAACCTTGTCCAGAGTAAAATTGTTACTACAACTCCCGAGAAAGATTTAAATGGTATGGACCTCATGACTCTTCCTGAAAGGGAGTTCAAAATAAAAATAATCAACATCCTAATGGAGGTATGGAAAGACATCCAAGAACTCAGGAATGAATTCAGGTCAGAGATCCAATCGTTAAAGAACACAATGGAGGGTAATAAAAGCAAGTTGGATATGGTGGAGGAGACAATAAATGAAATAGAAACTAGAGAAAAGGAATACAAAGAAGCTGAGGTGCAGAGGGAAAAAAGGATCTCTAAAAATGAAAGAATATTGAGAGAACTGTGTGACCAATCCAAGCAGAACAATATTCACATTATAGGGATACCAGAAGAAGAAGAGAGAAAAAGAAAGGGATAGAAAGTGTCTTTGAGGAGGTAGTTGCTGAAAACTTCTCCAATCTGGGGAAGGACATAGTCTGTCAGGCCATGGAGATCCACAGATCCCCCAGCACAAGGGACCCAAGGAAGACAACAGCAACACACATAGTAATTAAAATGGGAAAGATCAAGGATAAGAACACAGTGTTAAAAGCAGCCAGAGGCAGAAATAAGATCACATACAAAGGAAAACCCATCAGACTAACATCAGACTTCTCAGCAGAAACCTTACAGGCCAGAAGGGAGTGGAATGATGTATTAAATGCCATGAAGCAGAAGGGCCTGTATCCAAGATTACATAATCCAGCAAGATTATCATTTAAATTTGAAGGAGGGATTAAGCAATTTCCAGATAGGCAAAAGCTGAGAGAGTTTACCTCCCAAAAACCAACTCTGAAGTCTATTTTGGAGGGACTGCTAGAGATGGAAGTGTTCCTAGAGTTGGATATCAGTTACCAGAGGTAGTAAAATCATGGCAGGGAGGGTAGAGCAGCAAATTGCAAGGCAAATGCCAAATTAATTTGACTATCCCCAATGTCAACCAAGGGATAGACAAAAAGTACACAAATTGATACCTAATATATAAAGAATGAAGGAGGAAGAAAAAGGAGGAGAAATAGAAAAGAACCTTTAGATTGTGTTTGTAACAGCATACTAAGTGAGTAACGTTAGACTCTAAGATTGTAAGGAAAGTAATCTGGAAACTTTGGTAAGCACAAATCTAAAGCCGGAAACGGCAATAAGTACACACCTATCAATAATCACCCTCAATGTAAATGGACTGAATGCACCTATCAAAAGACATAGAGAAACTGAATGGATAAAAAAACAAGACCCATCTATATGCTGCTTACAAGAGACTCACCTCAAACCCAAAGATATTCACAGACTAAAAGATAAGGGATGGAAAAAGTTATTTCATGCAAACAATAGGGAGAAATAAGCAGGTGTTGAAGTACTAGTATCAGACAAAATAGACTTCAAAACAAAGTAACAAGAGATAAATATGGAGATTACATAATGATAAAGGGCTCAGTCCAACAAGAGGATAAAACCATTATAAATGTATGTGCACCCAACACAGGAGCACCAGCATATGTGAAACGAATACTAACAGAACTAAAGGAGGAAATAGACAGCAATGCATTCATTTTAGGAGACTTCAACACACCATTCACTCCAAAGGACAGATCCACCAGACAGAAAATAAGTAAGGACACAGAGGCACTGAACAATACGCTAGAACACATGGACCTAATAGATATCTGTAGAACTCTACACCCCAAAGCAACAGGATACACATTCTTCTCAAGTGCACATGGAACACTCTCCAGAATAGACCACATACTAGGCCAGACAAAGAGCCTCAGTTAATTCAAAAAGATTGAAATCCTACCAACCAACTTTTCAGACCAAAAAGGTATAAAACTAGAAATAAATTGTGCAAAGAAAGCAAAAAGGCTCACAAACACATGGAGGCTTAAGAACACACTTCTAAATAGTCAATGGATCAACAACCACATTAAAATGGAGATCCAGCAACATACGGAAACAAATGACAACAACAACACAAAGCCCAAATTTCTGTAGGACTCAGAGAAAGCAGTCTTAAGAGGAAAGTATATAGCAGTCCAGGCATATTTAAAGAAGGAAGAACAAACCCAAATGACTAGTCTAATATCACAATTAACAAAATTGGAAAACGAAGAACAAATGAGGCCTAAAGTCAGCAGAAGGAGGGACATAATAAAGATCAGAGAAGAAATATACAAAATGGAGAAGCATGAAGCAATAGAAAAAATCAATGAAACCAAGAGCTGGTTCTTCGAGAAAATAAACAAAATAGATAAGCCTCTAGCCAGACTTATTAAGAGAAAAAGAGGATCATCACACATCAATAGAATCAGAAATGAGAAAGGAAACATCACGACGGACCCAACAGAATTACAAAGAATTTTTAGAGACTACTATGAAAACCTATATGCTAAGAAGCTGGAAAACCTAAAAGAAATGAACAACTTCCTAAAAAAATACAAACTTCCAATACTGACCAAGGAAGAAACACAAAATCTAAACAAACCAATTAACAGCAAAGAAATTGAAGTGGTAATCAAAAAACTACAAAAGAAAAAACACCTGGGCCAGATGTATTTACCTCGGAATTTTATCAGACATACAGAGAAGATATAATACCCATTCTCCTTAAAGTTTTCCATAAAATAGAAGAGGAGGGAATACTCCCAAACTCATTCTATGAAGCAAACATCACCCTAATATGAAAACCAGGCAAAGACCCCTCCAAAAAAGAAAATTACAGACCAATATCCCTGATGAATGTACATGCAAAAATACTCTATAAATTATTAGCAAACCGAATTCAAAAATATATCAAAAGAATCATACACCACGACCAAGTGGGATTTATCCCAGGGATACAAGGATGGTACAACAATCGAAAATTCATCAACATCATCCACCACATCAACAAAAAGAAAGACAAAAACCACATGATCATCTCCATAGATGATGAAAAAGCATTTGACAAAATTCAACATCCATTCATGTTAAAAACTCTCAGCAAAATGGGTATAGAGGGCAAATACCTCAACATAATAAAGACCAGATACGATGAACACACAGCCAATATCATACTGAACAGCGAGAAGCTGAAAGCCTTTCCTCCAAGATCGGGAACAAGACAGGGTTGCCCACTCTCTCCACTGTTATTTAGCATAGTAGTGGAGGTCCTAGCCACGGCAATTAGACAAAACATAGAAATACAAGGAATCCAGATTGGTAAACAAGAAGTTAAACTGTCACTCTTTGCAGACGATATGATATTGTACATAAAAAACCCTAAAGACTCCACTCCAAAACTATAAGAACTGATATCGGAATACAGTAAAGTTGCAGGATACAAAATTAACACACAGAAATCTGTGCTTTCCTATACACTAACAATAAACTAATAGAGAAATCTGGAAGACAATACCATTCACAATAGCATCAAAAAGAATAGAATACCTAGGAATAAACCTAACCAAGGAAGTGAAAGACCTATACTCTGAAAACTATAAGACACTATTAAGAGAAATTAAAGAGGACACTAACAAATGGAAACTCATCCCATGCTCGTGGCTAGGAAGAATTAATATCGTCAAAATGGCCATCCTGCCCAAAGCAATATACAGATTCGATGCAATCCCTATCAAATTATCAACAACATTCTTCAACAAACTGGAACAAATAGTTCAAAAATTCATATGGAAACACCAAAGATCCCAAATAGCCAAAGCAGTCCTGAGAAAGAAGCCAAAGCAGTCCTGATTACTATGGCTACTACAAAGCCATAGTAATCAAGAAATTTGGTACTGGCACAAGAACAGAGCCACAGACCAGTGGAACAGATTAGAGACTCCAGACATTTACCCAAACATATATGGCCAATTAATATACAATAAAGGAGCCATGGACATAAAATGGGGAAATGACAGTCTCTTCAACAGATGGTGCTGGCAAAACTGGACAGCTACATGTAAGAAAATGAAACTGGATCACTGTCTAACCCCATACACTAAAGTAAATGCATCAAAGACCTGAATATAAGTCATGAAACCATAAAACTCTTAGAAAAAAACATAGGCAAAAATCTCTGGGACATAAACATGAGTGACTTCTTCATGAATATATCTCCCCGGGCAAGGAGAACAAAAGCAAAAATGAACAAGTGGAAGTATATCAAGCTGAAAAGCTTCTGTACAGCAAAGGACACCATCAATAGAACAAAAAGGTACCCTAAAGTATTGTAGAATATATTTGTAAATGACAGATTCGATAAAGGCTTGATATCCAAAATATATAATGAGCTCATGCACCTCAACAAACAAAAAGCAAATAATCCAATTTAAAAATGGGTAGATGAGCTGAACAGACAGTTCTCCAAAGAAGAAATTCAGATGGCCAACAGACACATGAAAAGATGCTCCACATCGCTAGTTATCAGAGAAATGCAAATTAAAACCATAATGAGATATCACCTCACACCAGTAAGGATGGCTACCATCCAAAAGACAAACAACAACAAATGTTGGCGAGGTTGTGGGGAATTGGGAACCCTCCTACACTGCTGGTGGGAATGTAAATTAGTTCAACCATTGTGGAAAGCATTATGGAAGCTTATCAAAAAGATTAAAATAGACTTACCATTTGATCCAGTAATTCCACTTCTAGGAATTTACCCTAAGAATGTAGCACTCCAGTTTGAAAAAGACAGATGCACCCCTATGTTTATTGCAGCAGTATTTACAATAGCCAGAAAATGGATGCAACCTAAGTGTCCATCAGTAGATGAATCGACAAAGAATATGTGGTACATATACACAATGGAATATTATTCAGCCATAAGAAGAAAACAAATCCTACCATTTACAACAACATGGATGGAGCTGTAGGGTATTATGCTCAGTGAACTAAGTCAAGTGGAGAAAGACAAATACCAAATGATTTCACTCATCTGTGAAGTATAAGAAGAAAAGAAAAACTGAAGGAACAAAACAGCAGCAGAATCACGGAACCCAAGAATGGTCTAAAAGGGAGAGAGAGTAATGAGAATGGGAGGGTAGGGAGGGATAAGGGTGGGGAAGAAGAAAGGGGGTATTATGATTAGCATGTATAATGTGAGGGGTGGTGGAAAGGGTAGTGCTTTGCAACACAGAGAAGACAAGTAGTGATTCTACAACATTTTACTATGCTGATGGACAGTGACTGTAATGGGGTTTTTTGGGGAGCTTGGGGTAGGGGAGAGCCTAGTAAACATAATGTTCTTCATGTACTTGTAGATTAATGATAAAAGAAAATTCAAAAAAGAAGCTCACTAAGCTTCATGAATCTATACATGCATCTATCCCCAAATTTGGAAAACTTTGGCCATTATTTCTTCAGATATTTTCTGCATGAATTTCTAACTTTTGGTGCCCCATAGACCTTGGAGACTCTATTCATTCCTTTTTACAATTTTGTTCTCTTCTTCAGATTGGATTTCTACTTCCTTGCCTTCAGATTCAGTGTATCTTCCCTCTGCAGTCACAGTGCTCCTGTTTGGCCCAATGTGTGATTTTTAAAAGTCTAATTATTTTAAATTCAAGTCTAAATTTTTCATTTTGGTTCTTCTTGTGGTTTGTACATCTCTCTGTGCTCCCATTTTCCCACTCATTTCAAAAGTGTCTTCCTTCATAGACTACAGTTGATATTAACTGTGTTAAAGTCATTTTCAAAAATTCTAATATCTACATCATCATGAACATCTGTTGGTTATTATCTCTTCCCTTTAAAATTAATCGCATATTCTGTTTCTTTGACTATTGGATAATTTAGAATTGTTTCTGATTCCTTTTCAGTATTATAAGATTATGAGTACTTAAGCTGAGATTGCAAATTCTGTATCATTTTATGTGGGTGACAGTTCCAATGTCAGTTAAGTTTTCAAAGCCTTGGTTACCCTTCTTTAGAGCTATCCTGCACATTTGCTAAGAAGGGGTTAGTCAGGGACTTGGCCCAAAATGAATACTCAAATATATTTTCATTCATTTTCCGTTTTCTGTACAGCTTATTTGAAGCTGAATTGGAAATAATGGGTCTTGCAGGTCTCTTCGTTATTAAGAAATGCCCATTATATTAATCTTCTCTCTGCACTAATTGGTGCATAGAGAAGATTAATTATGCAAAGTGATACATATGAAAGATTCCCAGCAAATTTTATTAAATGGGCAAGGAGAACATCATTTCTTACATGCTACCCATTCCATTTTTTGACATTTACCTTTCTTATTTTCTATTTGATAATCTGTTTATGGGTTACATTAATTTGATCTTTTTCATTTGCCTATAAAAGTATATGTCTATATCCTTTTTAGATTCAAAATCTGCCCCAGATTCAAAATCTGCCCTTGGCTTCATTTTCTTCCTCAGTTCCAACATATCTAGTATTAAGTACGGTGTAAAATAAAATTTTAAGAAACTAATCTTCTCTCCAGAGGCTACCACAGAGTGATTTAAGTATGGAAAATTATCTGTTTAGTGCACTAAGTAGAGCTCTTTAGTTTTCTACATGCTGAAATTTAAGTCCCATTTTAAAACATTTCTATATTACAGTGTTGTACCTTCTGAAATTTAGTTTTTTTTATTTTGTGTAGCTTTTCCTAATTGGTGGCATAAAATTTTTAAAATACATTTGCCATTACAGATAGAATAGCTTAGAATAGATTGTAGCTTTTGTTTAATTTTTTAGAACTCAACACTATGAAGAAATGAGTTTTCAAACCATGAAAAGACATGGAGAAACCTTAAATGCATATTACTAAGTGAAAGTAGCCAATCTGAAACGGCTACATACTGTATGATTCCGACTATCTGACATTCTGGAAAGGGAAAACTATAGAGACAATAGAAAGAATAGTGGTTTCCCACAGGAAGGGAGAGGAAAAAGAGATGAATAGAGCACACAGGATTTTTAGGGTAGTGGAAATACTCTATGGTATTTTAATGTGAGATACATAAAACCCATAGAATATTTGGGTTCATACAACAGCAATAGGTAAGGTAAATTATGTGTTAATGTAGGATCATCAGTTGTAGTAAATGTAGTACGGGATTTTGATAATGGGGAGACTGCATGTATGGGGGGTAGAGGAAATTTGGGGTATCTCTACCTTCCTCTCAGTTATTTTGTTAACCTTAAACTGCTTTAAAAAACTAACGTATTTATTAAAACACTCATTGATATCAAATGTGATAACAATAAAGGAAATCAAATGTGATATCCTAAGTAATATATTTTGCCCAATTAAAAGCTTTTGATTTTGTGACAATAAGTAGGAATTAAAAATACTAGTGTTCTTGTTTCTAAAAACTCATGTAAATACTGTCATATTACTACTGAGAGGTGGACTTGAGAGTATAAGGTACATAAAAGTAATGCCATAATGACACGCCATGTTCACTTGTGTTTCTCTTGTGTGTTTCAGAGCAGACAGAAGTAACACATTAGATGAAGTTGTTGTATTTATTCAAAATACATGTAAGGTAGGTAGGTCCGTACATAGATGATTAGATAGATAACCCCAGTAGCTCTAAAGTCTTTAAGAGCTTGCTGCAGTTACTCTGAGAGGTTGGTGTTGACATTTGTAAATTAATAATCTCAGCATTTAGAGGACGGGTTTTCATGTATGAGTTATAGCATGTACAGGAAGTCCAAAAAATTGGAAACCATAGGATAAGCTGCTTTAAAATCTCATTTTCCTTATGTTTCTACACTCCTTGTGTACTCTTATGTTTTAAGTAGTAGTTTTGCAAAACCTTTTCTGATAATAAAATGAAACCATACAACAAAACCAGAAAACAAAATTCCCTTTCAACCAGGAATAAAGTGGTCCAATAATTAATCTGAAAAATAAATGCATTAAAACATCCAGGAAGACTAGAAACATAGTGAAGATAATGTGTGTACTTAACTTTTCTCAGATTAAAACTGAAATTAATGATACTTGATGTGAATCTGTGTCTACATTGTTGCCTACGAGAAAAGTGTCGTCATCCTCGTTCCTCTGTCAGTTTTTTCCTGTGATTTTTCTATTTGTCATTATCATTAATCAATTCAGTTAGGCGCTGCCTTGATTGAGCTGCCTGTATGTTTCTTGTAATTGGGGTCCATTTCTTATGTTTGCCCATTTACAGACAATCAAATCAAGGAAAATTTTAACCATGATTGCCCCTCCCTGGCGCGGCGCCCACGTCCGCGCCCTGCCGCCCTCTTTCCCCGTCGCCCCCTTCCCCAACGCCGCCCTCCCTCGCCCCCGCCTCCTCCATCCCCCCACCGCCTCCCTTCCCCCCGCCGCCCCCTTACCCCACCTCCCTCCCTCACCCCCTCCTCCTTCCCTCGCCCCCGCCGGCCCCTTCCCCCACCCCCGCCCCTCCGGCCCGGCACCGGCCCGGCCGTGGGGGGGAGCTCGCCGCAGCCACGGATGGCCGCGCGGAGACCGGACGGGCGGCCCGGTGCAGGCGGCGCGCAGAGCGGGAACGACGCCCCCGGTGAGGCCGCCCCCCGGACCGCTAGGCGCCGCCGCCCCGAGCCCGGAGGCGCGGGTAGAGGGCGGGGGTCCCGGCGGTGGCCACCCACATTTGCTTTTAAACGCAAAAATGTGACATTTGATTTAGGGTTTACATCCACTTCTTATTTTTTAGGTACTTTAATACACTATTACTTCTGTGACATTACTTAGGAGAGAATCCAGACATAAGACTCCGAAGAATTCTCAAAGATTTTAAACAGGCACATTTCTGCTTCCTCAAAAACCAAACTTAAAGTAATAATAAAACCATTGCTTCTGAACAAAAGACCTATCACATCTACTGATATAAATGGATTTCTTCAGTAAAATGCCCAAATATTCTATCAATTTTCAAGGGAAATGTATAAGTTGTTATTTACTTTCACCTAATAGTTTTGAAATATTACAAAGCAGAAATTTATAGAATTAAAAGGAAATTTGATAAATCCAGAATCATATTTAAAACATCTCTAATACTAAATATAAAGGTAATTTCAGTGTATAGCCGATTTGAACTACACAGTTAACATTTTAAATCACTGAACCCCAAACTAGACAATATACATTTTTAAATGATTTTCTTCAAAATTACTTATATACAAGTACAGAGTTGAAGAGATTCACAGATTATGTATCACATATAGCACCATCTCCAAACAAAATGAAATTCAGTTACAATACAATAAGGGAGAGGCTTGGAAATGAAAAACAGACTACTCAGTGATCTCTGGCATAGCATGTGCAGATTCTCATCTGAGTAGGTACGTGGGTAGAATTAACTGACATTGGCTAAAGATGAGGCCAGGAAGTGATAATATGAATAATGAATATTTAAAATGAATTTCTTAGAGACACATGCTTTCTGTAAAAATAACTTATATTTCTTACTTATTCAGAGATAAAAGGGACTTTTTAAATACTAAGCATAAAAGCCTGAGCATTGGGGGTTTTATCTGTGATCATTAAGATGATGTTTAGAATTATGTCCAAGAATCTACAAAGTCATTTCACTGTTTTGATATGGGTACCTTGACTGGAAAAAATTTGAAAATATAATTTACAACAAATGGGACATATCTTATTAAATATGAAGAATCTTAAAAACAGTCTTCAGATTTCTTTCATGATTCTAGGTCATGCGATTTGAGACTTTCTATTCAGTACAAAAGACAAAGTTTAAATACATACTTTGCAGTGATTACTATCTGTAATGAGAAATATAGTAACAAAACTGTACAGTAATCACATATAGATTACAGATGATGATCATATCATATTAACAGAAAAAATACTGTATTTACATGAATTCTGCCTTTGCAACAAAAATGCTAGCTCGTGGGAGTATGACTACTTCGGAGGTACATTCAGACCTTTGCAGGTGTCTAGGGTCTTCTACTGACAAAGTCAATTTGGCACTCCAGTCACCATAAACCAGCCCTGGAGGCCTTTTAAAGGCATGGATTAGAGGGCTGCTTTCGCATTAGGTAAGTAAGGTGGTGGTGTCTGACAGATTAAATGGCGGCCTCTCATGCATTTCCTCCTGCTGTTCCTGAGAGTGGCAGGGGGTTTATGGCTCTGCTTCAGTGGGATGGGACCCCTCTCTCTGGACTGACATGGCCTGTCTTACTGCCCTAGCTGAAAATGACAAGTGAGCCTCATCTGCTCCCTGGTTCTCTAGATGTGCCAGGATAGGACAGGCTCCTCAAATGGTCAGAATTGTTTTCTGGAACATCTGACAGATGTCAGTAATACCCTTTTACCCCTGGAATCAGTCGGTGGAGGCAGGTCCCAGTACAGGGAAACTTGGAAAGTTTGCTTCATCTTCATAACTGTCAGGGAAACACTGAAGTAATGCATCATGTATATATATATTTTTCATGGGAAAGTTCATTCCTAGAAATTGATTGCAACCCAACATACTATTTTTGCAAAAGAAATCACTTCCTGTCTCAGAATTAACAAAGAAAATCAAATAAGATTTATAGCTAATTTAATTTGATTTCTGGTCAGAATGAAGAAAGTGTGTTCTATAATAAAGATGAACAAGATCAACATAAGTCACATTAAATGCAAATTAGATTGGAAAATCCACACGTGTCAGGCTGTTAGGAACTCTACAGCCTTACCCCATTCTGTTGCTCACTGTTCTTCAGGTTTTCCTAAAATACATGTCAGATGGCACTGCCTCAGCATTTCCTGCGCTTACACATCTCCACGGTGTGGCCATGTTTGGTCTACTCAGAGAGTTAGGAGGAGCCCAGTATTATGAGCTGCCTTGAATTACGTGTGCCTATTTTATGTGGTGAAACCAGGAGAGCCTGAAATGGCCTCACTTCAATTTACTTCCCCATTCTGCTCCCACAGATAGACAACCTCCTTCTCCAAGAGACCAGACACAATTTGTTTCTCCTCAAGTAGTGGGGTCCATGTTTCTGACAACCCACAGAATTGCTTAAACCCACCATATCCTCCCCAGAAACCAGGGGTCACCTCATCCTATTGACAGTACAAAGGCTGCTCCCCACACTCCCTGCCAAGTCGGTGTGCTCCCAGGGGTGCCCTGCATGGGACCCTCCCTAGGATGATGCGTCCCTCTGCCCAAGGCTGTGCCTGTGGTTACTGACCTGCCATCCATCTCACCTGCTCAGGATGAGTGTTAGTGTTTGGCCCTCCCTGTGGGCTAGAGTGACTATCCCTAGAGTCCCTCGCCGACAGCATGGGCAGGAGATGACTAAACCACGCATGCACTCTTTGACCACATGTCCTTTATGCCCAGTTCTGGTTCTTCATTTTAAAGCTATCCATCCTCAGCATAAGACCCAATCATCTGTCCTCTCAAATCCCCATTAAGCTCCATGTCTCTAATTTCAGCCCTTGCAATGTGGGGCTTTTTCTCCCTGGAGGAATGTAAGGTCCCGTCCCCTTGCTGCCCCGAGCTTGGAATATCTTTGAGACCACTTACTGATCTGTTGCTTGCTTGTTCTGCAGTCCTTTGAATTGAACACTTAGTCAGCAATTGTAGAGCCAGATTGGTCTGGGGATGATAAAGCCAGATGGTTTATTTCTTACCCTGGAACTTGCCTTCACTTTTAATATGGGCCATCTATTTTATAAATCATGCTTCTGGATCATGAGTGAGAATGGAGACATATTCCCCATGATTTCTAAAAGAAAAAATGCCTCAAAGTATGTTACATTGATAGTGAATCAGTCTCATTGTTTTTGAATATCAGGGGCAGAATAGTATTATATACTAATAATAGTTTCATTATTGTTTTCAGCTTTTTCTTTAGACACTTTTTTTCTCTTGCTGGCTCTGATCTCTTTCCTTAATTATATGTATTCAAACACCAAGCTGAGGCCTTGAATTACAGCTATTTTTGTTCTGTATACTTTCCCTAGGTGAACAAATAGTGTAATAAGTCTCAGCCCTTACTTCATAGTGAGAAGCCCTAATCTCTTACCTGAAACTGTAGCTTCATGTATATGTTATGTATAAATTTATGCAGGGATATTAGAAAGTTCAAATTCTTCATCTCAAAATTTAACTCACATTTCTTTTATATAGCTTGTTTTTCACTTTCTGTATTTTAAACAGGAACACAATCACTCTGGTGGTTATTTAACCTAAAATATTGGAATCATCACTGATTCTTTCTTCCCCTTTAATTTTTGTATAATCACATAAATGGTAAGACTTATAAGAGCAAATACAAAGACTGGATTGACTGGAAAACAGTAATTCTGTAGGGAGGAGATGGACACTCAGTGGCTTCACAAATAGTAGTTATTAGAAGGCAGAATACATGTTATATGTTATGTGCAGTATTCTCATTCACCCACATTTGGATAGCTGTTGTGAGCCAAAATAAGCAAATTACCATTTTTTGTGTTACCTATACTTATTTGACTTGATAATGTTCACAAAGTAATTTTAATCAACTGTGAAAATCAAGATTTTATAAGCTCCCATCTTCCTAAAATTAATTATGCTTCTTCAAAGAAAAGTAGTAATTATTATATATAAAGTATGTTTATTAATAAAACAAAAATAAGTATAGATTTGGTTTATTTTATTAGGTATATTTTGAAATGATTGAAAACAAAACCTTCATGTAATCATTTCTGATATCCTTTTTGTCTCTGTTATTGACAATCAAGGAACTAGCTGTCAGATAGAAAGTATAGATAGGACATGAACGGGACTAAATGGAACAATGACATATCTGTGAAATGCAATTTAAAGGATGAATTCATTTCACCAGCTTGTCTTTCTGAAGCAAATACAAAAATACAGACACAAATGTGTCGATGGTATAGACTTGCTTTAGGAGACTATAGAAAATCTCCTAAGTAACTTACAATATATGTCAAAAGCAAGCTCATTATTTTAACATCATTTCATTGGAATACATTTGCAGCCATGTTCTCATATATTACGTGTGGATTGTGTTCTCTATTTCAATACTGAAGAGTGTCTGCAACTATAAAGTATGTGATGTAATGCCTTGCTCTGAGGTCAACATACACTTGAATCAAAGAAGTCAGTTTGGTAAGTTTTAAAAGGACATGTAAAATACAGCTTTCTCCCATCCAGGCCTGATCCTGATTGGCTTCTGAGACCAGACAAGATCAGGCACATTAGGGCGGTATGACCACACACAGGAATGTAGCTTTCTACAAGTAGGAATCCGTAAGAACAGCTTCTTCCTATAATTACTTGGAGATACTTAGTAATTAGAGTAAGGTGTTATTTGTTGTTCAGTATTAACTTTATTTGAGACTTTATAAATGAATTATGGACTTAGATAATATGTTTTAAGGGAAAACAAGATAGACCTACTAAAAGGAAATACCTGCAGAAAAAATTTCAGAATATTAAGAATAACAAAGATAAACACAAAAAAATTGAATCAAAGAACAGGTCTTTATTTCTTTTTTATCTATGGATTTCTGATGTTAAAATTAAATAAAAAATGAAATCTGAACTTGAGAATTCCCCAAGCAGACAAAACCATTTAAGCCATGTAATCAAAAGTAAATCAATCTTATTTCATGAAAATAAGCAAGAGTTATCAGGGGTCATTTCCTGTAAATGCCTCTGATAATCATAAAAGAAACTTGTCATCTTCCCAAAAGTGGTATGAGACAATCACTTTTAAATAATTCCATGCTGTTTTGAAAACCCCCATTATAATAACCAGTCATTTAAAGGATTAACAACTTGCAAATTTTCACTTTATCAGTCATCCTGTAACTTCATGCCCCTGAGCTTCATATCATATTTGAATTTGAAGTCTCTCAGTTCACGAACTCTTCTTATATACACAATAAATTCTTATTAAATACTATCTATTGACTTGGTAGCCTAATTTTTCTATTTCTGAATTTTTCAAAGTTCTGCTATCAGAAGTGAGACACAAAGAAGTCCCCCCAGTGATTCTGAGGCTGGGGAGCCTCCAGATGTCTGCACGGACCCACTGAGCCCGCCGAGGTCACCGCTTCCTGCTGACCCCGGAGCTCCTGAGCAGGTTTCTTGAATGTGAGTCCGAGTTTATTGCCTATGCCTGCATTATGCTTGTTGAAGCTAAGTCGCCCTATTCTTTTCAAAAGGGAAGGAAACGTGATTCCCTCTGTTTTGGAACAGCTGTTAAGAAACCAGCCCCCTCATGGTTAAACTGTCTTAAGGTATCTGAAGGCAAAGATGACCTCTATTTGGTCTAAAACTTTTCCACTTCTCTTAAAAACTCCATGCATGTCCGCCATGGACTAATTCTGTGCCTTTTTGGAAAATGGGTAAATTTTTGGATAATTTGGAATTGTAGTGACTGACACTCTTGGAGAAACTAACTAAACATGTTCAACTTTAGGAGAACCCTTGAAAAGAGATGATCTCATGCCTCTCTGAGACAATGGAATGCATGTTTTAGTAGGTACAGAAGCTTCTAAAAGACAAAATGACTAAAAATAGCTTCTCTAAAATAATCCTTACAGTATGCAGTTAACTTAGTCCATCTGCTAGAAACACAATTTAAATCCAGCTATTCTTTTGTGTTTTTTTTTATTTTTGTACCTGAGACATGGCTAAAGTATTGAAATGAAAGCTATATGATCTCTGATTGTGTCTGTCTATATGTATATGTACATGCATGTATATGTATTAAATATGTGATAATTTTAGACAAGTTCTATTTAATTGGTTTAACGAAAACTAAGTAAATTGAATATTCCTTATGTAAATTGAGTATTCCTTAAACTCTTAGAAATATAGAAACTAACCCAAATGTTTTCAAGTGTTCATGATCTGGGATAGTCTTTGATAAATAAAAGCTAATTTAAGTTTGTTGGTTTAATAAAAGCAGGCATGTCTTCAGAATTGTCAATATTAAATGTAACACAAATCTCTAACTTTTTCTACCTATATTTGTTAAGTCAAATAAACACACTATCTCTGTGTTAAAAAAATTTATCAAGAAAAATTAGATATAGGTCAGCTGCTTGATGTATAATCTAAGCATAATTTTTGAAAATAAGTAATTTAAATAAATGTAAATAAGATAAAAGTTTACACTAAGTTGGACAAAATAATGGAAATTCACTGTAGATCATTTCCAAATAAGATAGTATACTGAGACATTGGTTGCTAAGCATAGTTTTAAATTTGTCCAATTCTGGGTTATTAATTTTTTATAGAGAGACAAAAGATTTTTAGGTCTACTAATATGTATAATAAAGTAAATGAGTATTAGAACATGATTTAATTTTGTAGCTGTGCACTGACAATGAATGAAATGTTGAGAAGATAGAAATAGGTTCTCTCAAGCACTTTCTGTGAAAAGAGAAATTGGTACAATTATGCAGGTTAACTTTATTTTGCCTTTCCAATTTTAAAATGTACATAGAAAATTGCCATATAGGAATCCATATTCTCAATATACATACACTGGAGCACTGCTATATGTGGACAAGTATGTTGAAAGCAAAATAAGAACAGAAACATACAAAATACATATTAGAAGAATAATTCAATCAGTTAAGATACTCTCAAAGAATGGAAAGTTCTGTACAAGTTAAAAGCTGACGGATCTGTCTATTCTGAGTTTTAATTTTTAAACCACTACAATGAATTCTGTATAATTAAATACTTAGGTCAGGTGTATGAGTTAAAAGAAAAATTAGTTATATAAAAAAGGAAAGGTGGTTGGGTTGGGTGCATCACTATTTACTCCATACTCTTAAAATTTTACAATAAGAATGCAATAAGAATACAATTATTATTTTTGGAATAATAAAAATACAAAACAGTTTAAAACAAAGAAGTTATCACTTAACCAAAGAATTCAGAAAAAAAATAAAATAAAATTGAGAAAATGACAAAAATAAAATTCAGATTTAATGCAACAGAAAAGCACTGAAAATTTAAAGTAAATCCAAGAACTGTTTGTTTAAATAGTCCAATAAATTCACAAGAAACAGATATCAAAACAAAGTTAAAAAGGATGCTATTGTAACAGAAAAAATATTAAAGTAAGTGAACAAATATTACTTTGTAGTAGCAAGTACGCTATACTCATGTTTATAAAGCTGCTCTGTGTTTATTTAGAATGGTCAGGGGATGCTCTCTTTCATTAATAATATTCCTAATATATGTAGCATACATATATATTTTCACATAAATCTGAAAAATTGGTAATGCAAAAATATGTCATTGTGAAAGCTGAAAGTTTAGAACTGCATAATCAGTATCTGATATTAGTTTTAATTTTGAGATGGAGGAAAAATACCTGCATTTTACTTCATGAAGACTCAAATAATCCTGAAACTGGCAGCATGCAAATCTCAACAAATTCAGTATTAAGTACCATGTGCTAGAGAAGAAAATTTCCCAGTTTCTCTGCTTTTGTTCCATTTACAATGAATGCAATTATTTAACCTGCACAAATTGATATCAGTTTTGGCAGTATCACATGCAGCTGAGGAAGCTCACCCTCCATGGGTAAGTATCTGCCTGAACTATATATTTATGTAACCTAGATGGTCAGACAGACAGGCTGGAACACTGAGGGAAGATCCATCTGGACCCATCTGGGTTAGCTCAGCTGCTGGCACAGATTGAGCAATGGTAATATAATTTCGAGGCAATGTTCTGGGTCATTGTGAGCAAAGTAAAAGATAATATAATAATTCATAGTAGCTACATGATTTTGTTTGAATTACTTTCTTGGTTGAATTATGTTTTAATGATTGTCAAGTGCTGTTATGTCAAGTTCGTAGGGACTGTCAATTTTTTTCAGTGGTTCAAGGTCCCCAGGTTTGTAAGTGATGTCTTCATTCTTGGTCCACCTGATAAGGCTTGAGGGAACCCATTCTGTCAGTAATCTAAGGCAGAAGACAGCTTCTAGTAAGAGGCTGGTTAGGGTATATACTAGAGCCAGTTTAGGGACCTGATACTGGTGCAACCATATTTATTCTGTCTCATTCTGGGCCACCTAGGTAAACAGTGTGCTGGAGTCCAGCTCCAGCCTAGGTGTGGGTCATGAAGGAAAGGACAGAGTTGGCGAGTGTTGAGATAAATGAGGAGACGAAACACCCGATCAAGGTTGAAATATCTCCTGACATCAAGTGGCAGGGTCTTTATTTTTATATCTTTTTAAGGTTTACATAATGCTAAACATGTTTCTTTAATTATGAATAGTACAATCCTTTTCCTATCAGTTTCTGCATAATTCCAGCTTATTACCCTTAAGTAAATATCATCATTTCTTCTAATAGTAACTGTTTAACATTTAATTTTTAACTTTCCCCTAGTCTATTGTGATTAGTAATTCATGTAAGCTACGTGCTAAGGGCTAAACAGAAAATGGCATAAGACAGCATGGGGGCCATGATTTTTACTTATAAGCATGTAATATTATATAGAGTTTAAGATAATGTGTGTAAGGCTATGTAAAGTTTAAGGGATTGGATTCACCCCACAAAATAGCCATGTTGTATATTTAAGTACTAATTTAAGGGAACTTCTTTTAGTCTAACCTACAGCAGGAGCTAGTGGCATGTCATCAAGGGAGCTTAACTATGCTTCTGGTGGCTGAGAATGCCAGTCTTGCCCTGTGCTGGTCCGAATAAACAAGGAGAACCGCTTCAAGACATCCACCTTAACTGTGGTTTCTCACACCGGCGTCTTGGGTGAGATAGGATGGCTGGGGAATGGAAAGCTGCTCTTCCGTGTTTATTATATTTATTATATACGCCCCTCAACAGTCTACCGACTGGAGTTAAGACCACTGATCCCTCCAGAAAGCTGCAAGCCAGCCAAAGCTTGGGCGGAATTGAAGACCATGTCAACCCTATGCAGCCGTGGAAAGTACAGGATCATTGTCTTGTCAATGGGTTTCAACCCCGGGCAAGTTCGCTATGGATTCAGTGTGACTAAATAAATCTACAGCAAAACGTTCTTGGGGTGAAAGCGTTTATTATGTGGCTTGTTCTCCGGCAGTAGGTCGAGCACTACCATCTCTGCCCCCGCCCACAGCACTGGGCCAGCTCTCTATATAGCGCAATAGTAGCTTATTGCCTACAGGTGTGGAAGCGGCAGCCCAGCAACAGGCCAGTTACATCATTAGGTGGTTTAAGTTCAGTGAGGATCCTGGCCATAGGAACCCCAACTTCCCCACAGTCATATTACCATTAATTAATTGAACAGGATCTGCATAAATACCCAGATGAATTTATGATAAAGCTATAAAATTCTAGGTCTTATGCCATTAGCCAGTGAGGGGAAGTTGAGGTTCCTATGGCCAGGATCCTCACTGAACTTACCACTTGATGATGTAACTGGCCTGTTGTTAGGCTACTGCTTCCACACCTTTAGGCAATAAGCTATTATTGCACTATTTAGAGAGCTCAGCCCAGTGCTCTGGGTAGAGGCAGAAATACTAGTGTTCGACCTATGGCTGGGAGAACAAGCCGGGTAATAAACCCTTTCGCCCAAAAGAAACATTCTGCTGTCATTTCTTTAGTCACACTGAATCCATAGCAAACTTTCCCGGGGCAGAAACCCACTGGCAAGACACAGTGTTACAAATGTTATTGTTCCCAGTGAAATATGAAGTCAGCAGCATAGTTTAATCATCTGCCTAAATGAATACAATGAATAAGTGGCAAATCTGGCATTTTGATTTGCATCATTTTGACACAAAATTTATCTTTTTTTTTTTTTTACCATACACTTGCTTATCCTATGTTTCAGTTAGCTAATCATACAAAAATATAGGTGTTCCATATTAGGTGGAAAAATTAGGACCTTCAGAGTCCTCAGCAGGAAGTCAGACACCAGAATTTTAGTGGCTTGAATAGTAATATCTTATTTTCATCATCTGTGGGACCTCTGAGATTCTGGTGATGCAGTTGAGCTGAGCTGGACAGTTGTGTTGGGAGCTGCTGCAGGTGGTGTGGACCTATTTCTCTTTGCAAGTGTGTGAGGCAGCTGCCTGCTCCAGGTGTTTCTCCTCCTCCTTGAATCAGTGGGTGAGCTGAAGCATGTGTTCTCAGCATGCATAAAATGAAAGAGTCTCTCCTAGGTTTCTTAAGCCTCTGGATTGGAGCTGACACACTGTTAATTCCACTCTGTTCTTTTGCTTAGTAAAATCATTTGGCTAAACCTAAAACTAAAAGGGATGGAGGAGAATTATCCACCCATAATGAAGCTTTAACAACGGTAAGGATGAAGAAGGGCTCCCCTTCTTCTGTCCTATTATGTGTTAAGACCAGAATTTGACTATAAAAACAGAACAATAGTTTATGTATCTGACTTCCTGCTGACTACTCGAATGAAGGTCATAATTTTCCCACCTAATATGAAATAAATTTATAACCAGAAACTTGAGCAAGTCGAATTGTGCAGATGAAACAAATAGAGGGGTGAAAACAAGGACAATCCCATACACTTTACTTGTTAAATCTTTTCTGTTTACTTCTCTGAATTCATTCTAAGTGTTTCAAATTTTTATTTTCTTTAAGGCAGTAGTTATTGCACCATTGCTACATTTAATATGATAACAAAATACGCAGTTTACTGAGCTTGTCAGAAAACACAGAATGAAATAACAATGTCTGATTGCCTAGTTCAAGCTTTTCCTTCAAGATGTTATTAAATATTTGAGAAATGGTCTTTTATCTGAAATGTAGATGTCCTTTCCAGTGAAAATATATAAATATCATATTTTACAAGTTAAGAGCATTTGGTATACAGAGGCCTATAAAAATCAGAGCATTTGTTGTGAATTTTCTACAGATGGTTTGCTGTATGGTTTTTTGGAAGTTATCTTGTAAGTCTTTTTTTGTCTTGTTCATTGATACACACACACAGACACACACACATACACAGCATTGGCTCTATTTTCTGAGACACAGGAATCAATAGATATTTTAATCAATAGATATTTTGTTGAATTCTAAGTGCTTTTAATTATAATAATTTATTATAAGCTACCATGCATGATTTTATTCTGCCATCCCTTTGCTTTTGACTAATATGATCAGTCAATTGACTTCAAAGCTTAAAGTTATCTTTATTTTTGTCTTGGCTTTTGTCCCATATATTATTAAATGCTCTCTTCTCACTGGTTTAATATGTTACAGAAATCCAGGTTTTATTAGTCTTATTTCCAGATTCCACAGAGCATAGTTACATGTTTATACCTTGTCCTTTCTGCATTAATTATGGAAAAAAATGTTTTGTATTATTTTGAAATACATTTGACAGGTCCGTGCTGTTGCCTTAAGAACACTGCACTGAAAAAAACTGGCTTTGGCATAACCTATATATTTACTTGGCAAATGTAACACTGAGTGCCTAATTTCCTCATTTGCTTTCTCTCCCAGGTGGTTATATGCCCAGCAAGGTGCTTTGTTCAAAGCATAAGTATGTAATGAGTATCAGGAATTATTTAAAGACCTTTTTGTAATTCTTATAGCCTAGAAAATAAAGGGCTTTAAAAGTTTCTTGGCTCACTGCTACTGTCCTAACAGTTCAATGTCTCTCCCACCTGTGCAAGAAACTGCCTTGAAAGTATGTTTCAAATCTTAACTGAAAAGTTAAAGAGATTTGGGGTTTATGCAAAAACACTCTGCTAGTGATAACTTTTAAAATCATCACTAGCATAATCATCTTTAAAATATTTAAAAATTCTTCACAAAATATTACAGTCACCCTCAAATTGACTGAACACATCTATACTTCTAATTGTTAAAGAGGTTCACTCACCCTGCAAATGCAACCTAGTGTACTATGTATTTTCCATACATTATTATTATATACTCTTTCCTAAATACAAACCTGGTCTTCATATTTATAACTTCTAATATATACATATATATACATATATATATGTGTGTGTGTATATATATATATACATATGTTTCCTTGAAACTGATACAATGATGATAACGTGTTTGCTAATTTCCAGTTATAATGTTTTTTATTTATTTGGTTATTATACGACAGTGCTTCTACAAATATCAGCTTCTTTCTTTTCTGCATATATATCTTATAAGTAAATTCCCAGAAACTAGCTACAAAGTGCCTTCTTCCTTAGGTACATTTGATTGCAGTTTATTTTTTAAATACATTCAGTCAATAAAAAGAAATATCAATAATATATTTGAAAAAGTTCAACATCAAACTAAGGATCATTTTAAGCCTGTGAGTAAATTTATTGGCCATCTGAATATGGATATATTGAGAATGCTATTGTTTTTTGTTTTTAAAATAAAATTGTTTGCAGGTCTCACTTTCACTTCTGGGAGTTAGAGCTGAGGAATACTCAATCATCTGATTTTTGCAGAATATTGAGTTAACAAAAGTAAAGTTTTCATTCCAAAGAAACTCTTAAATGTATCACCCACATTTTACTTAATGATTTTTGCCAGAAAGTCTTCAGGGTACATAGCTGGAGAATATATACTATAAGACTCTTAAAAGGGAGTCTTTTCCCAAAATTCAGCACGCTTATATCATAAACTGCCACTCTTCCCAGTCTTCTCACTCTCCTACACCAGCTGACACATCCCTTCATTTCTATTGGCCAACGTAGACTGACTGTTCCTGTTGGCCTGACTGAACTTCAGGCAGGTTTCTTAATGATTATAGGCTCATGACCTCCCTTTTCTTTGAGCATTTACTTTTGAAAACTTAAGAGTTGTAAATTCCTTCTCTGCCTATTTGGAGTGTAAAACGTCTCCCAGACTTTTGCAAGTTTTACCATCCAGTTTCGTCTTTCTCAAGGATTGGGCACCATCCCACTGAACTGTAATAATCAAGAAAGGTGTCTCTCAGGCTGTTATACAGACTAAGTTCAATTAGCCAAGTAGTGACAATTAACAAACACAGATGGTCTCATCACATTGATCAAGTGCTGATTTGACTTCTTCCAGTACTTTCTGCTAGTGAACCCCATTACTTAAAACTTTCATGCCTTTTATTTCAGTGGATTGAGTTTGATCTCTCCTATTGAATCAACTCTTGGCTGTTAACTCCATCCACTGTAACTTTCTCTCTCTCCTATATCTCTGGAGAAGCTTGACTTGATATACACAAAGTGAATCTAGCGCATGGGGTAGCAACAAGAGTTTCATTTTAAACGTCTTAGAGAATCATTGTAATATGCATATCATATTTAAATTCTTATTTCTCTATTTCAAGTGCAGCATTGCTATGGAAATTGTGAGGTTTCCTCTTTGGATATCTTCGGATATTGAAAGTTACTGCTATGCAAAAATGTGAAAATAATTCACTGGCATGGCAAGTACTCTGTTTCTAATGCCTATGTTTATAGGGCTTGATCATTAATCATTTTCTGTCTCACATGGATCCTGTGCTTCTTTGGGCTCCATTGTTAGGGAGGAGGGTTGGAGAAGACATGGGAAACTAAGGGAATAAGCTACCGTATAAGATTCTTCCTCTTGAATAATTGAGGGACGGTGTCTACAGTTAAGACAAGGCGTAGAAAACTGACCTGAGTACTTAGAATTAGATGAAATACTCTAATTCATCTTTAATCTTATAATAGGATAAAATTATCTGTGGGTAATATACCTTCCTGTTTTTCTGATTAAAACTATATGAAATTGTGAAAAATTATGTGTCTTGGCAAAAGGTCTATATGTCATTATTTTCCTAAAGTCTTGTTATGACAACCTGACAATTATAAAGAACAATTTTTTTCTATTGAAAGATTATACAGGAGAGTTCAAGATCTATAACATCAGACTGAGTGAACACAATAAAGGAATGTTATTTCATATACATAATCTAAAAATATAAATATCACAGAAGAAGAGTAAGTCCATGTAATAATAAGCCCATAAACTTAGGCCAATTATCAAATAATGAGATACTATTTCACATACTTTTCCACAAGTTAGAAATCTAACCCTACGAATTGTTATGACTATGGGAAAGAGAAATCTTCCCACATCGCTGATAGCCGTGTAAATTGATTAGCTTGCTCTGGAGAAGTCCTGGCAAGATTCTGTCATGTTATGAAGCCGGACTTTACCCAGTTTAATATCCCATGAAAAAGCAGGTCAAGGTATATACCCTCAAAGGGTAGGTGTGCATTTGTGCACAATTAAACATGTACAAGCATTTTTATATCCTTTGTAATAAGAAAAACTGGGGGGATGAAACTGGAGAAATGTATAAACAAAACCTAGCATTTTACCAAAGTATGCTTCCATAATGCAATCACAATGGACAAACCAAGTCTATTATTTGTCAATATAGACATATCTAGAGAGCAGTGTACATTTAAGTATGTGAGGAAAAGAAAGCAAGTTACAAATACTTAAGTGTGACACAACTTATGACTTAAAAAAAAACACTGCAGTATTGTGTATGAATCCATATAGGCTGCAAATTTCTTTAGTTTATGCATTGAAGATGATATATTAATTTCAGCAGTGGAAAGAGTGAAAGGACAGAAATGAACAAAGAAACTTCAACTTATTTGCAATATTTTATTAAAATCTGAATCAAATACGTAGATATATTTAGGGTTGCTGTATATTACTGTAGTATTTTTAAATCTTTCATAACAATGCAAACATTAAAAAACATTAAGATCCATTTTAATGAATTTTAGGTATATACTGATAAAGATTTACCACCATTTAAGAACTTTTTTAATGTAATTATTTGGTCAAATAAACATTTTTCTCCATTTCATATAAAAATAATTTAGATTTGGTGAATTAGAAAACCAAAAAATCTCTATTGGATATTGACTAAGTTGAATATGCAGGAAAATGTATGTAATGTTTGATTCTGATAATACCATAGCTAATATTTATAAGAAAAAGGAATTATACATTTTTGTGTTCTTTTTTAAATGAAGAAAGATTATGTGACTTTTTAAAATGTTCTTTTGATCCTCATTATAAGTACTTCCTAAATTATTAAAATACTAGTATCTATTTTTAATTAAAATTGAATTTTTGATGAAAAACAAGCAGATTTTCTATCTTTTTACTTGCATAATATTCATAAACACAAGAGGTTAAAAGAAACCAGTTATATAGGCTTTACCTTAAGCAATTGGATATCCTATGCCATAGCATTTTTTCTACTTCTGAAAGATTATTAATAGGCTTATTTGTATGTATGTCTGTACTGTAAATCCTTGTCCTTTTCCCTGGCATTCCCAGACCCTTGATGTGGCCCAAATTACTCCCCACTTACTTTACAGTAGCTCTGCTCCACAGACTTGGTCATCGTCTTGTTATTTGAAGATGTCACCTATTCCTCCAACCCTTTACGTTTGTTGCATTTTCAAACATCTGTCAACTAACTTCAAAGAAATAATTTTTCCAAAAATGAGATTTTTATAATCTACCAAATTGAAATAAGTTCAGATCCAAAGCTGTCCATATTTACATAGTTTACAGTTGATTAAGTATAAATATCATCTCCATTTTATAATAGGAAAGTCTGTGCAAAGTCATATGTTTATATTAATCTTATGCATCATATACCTGATACAAGAATATGTTACCAAGGAAGAGACTAATTAAATATACCATTTTACCAAAATTTGATGTGTACATATATGCCATCTGTTCATAATACTAAAAAAAAATAAAAGGAATTTGCCTTCCTAATTATGATATTAACTGGTTCTGAGCACTACTTTACACAAAAGTACACCAGCTGAAGACACCAGCATGATGTGTGGATTAAAAAGTCAGACCAACTTTGACCAAAGTTATCTGCTTTGCATATTAAATTACTCTTACTGAGCTTTGCCAAAAATGAATAGTTTTGGATTTGTTCACTGATGGAAGTTTTTAAAATTACATACTAAGTATACCGTGAAACTTAAAATGTGCTGTTTTCCCATTTTACTTAAAGCAATACTTAAACCTTACCTGTTATACTTCCTTATATAGTTAATCTTTATATGATAACATGCATAGGAAAGCATATGTTTCAAGTCTAGAAGTGATGTCTATGAAATTATAGATCTGGGGCTGTAACATATCTAAGCACTAATATGTTTCAGTGCAATCTCACAAGTTTAGTGTGATCCAAAAAGATGGTATTTTTTCAAACCTAAATGTTACTATCAATATTTTTAAGATTCTCATGTTTTCTATTGACTGATTATCCTATTTCTTAATACAGTTTTGTTTATTTTTTTAATGGACTTCTGTCATAATATTTTATGCAACTCCTTTGCAATCTGTGTTGAAAACAAAGACATTAATTTGGGATAATTTAGTAACATTGTTTTCTACAAAGATCTTTGAGATAACTGGTTGATAAGAATTATGAGAAATAAATACTTAACCAGTGAAATAGTTAATAAGATACAAACAGTGATGCAAAAGAAAAAATATTCCTTTATCTCTGGTAATTTTCTTTATTGTGAAGTTTGCTATTTTATATTAATATAGCAACTTGTGCTTGATTTTACATAGTGTTAAAATGGTAGATTTTTTGCATCCTCTTACTTTTAGCCAACCTATATCATTATGGTTGTGATAAGTTTCTTCTTGATAGCATAAAGTTATATCATGTATTTTTAATGAATTTTGGTAATTTTAATTGATGTTTTTAGATTATTTAAGATTAGTGTGTGGATTCTGGTTTACCATTTTATTTTCTGATCATTTTCTTATTTCCTGCTTTCTTGTAGATTTGTTTTTAAAATTTTCCATTTTAACTAATACATTGTTATTCTTTATTAAGAATATGTATTTTTGTATAGTTTTTAGTTATTACTCAAGGGTTTACAAAATACATAATTTTTCATAGTCAATTTAGAGTCTATATTTTTCAACTTGAATTGGAATGTTGAGATGTGGGTCAAAGGGTACAAAGTTGTAGTTATGTAAGAAAATCTAGAGATCTGATGCACAGACATAATGACTATACTTGATAATACTATACTGCACACTGGAAATATGCCAAGAGAAAAGATCTAAGGCACACTTGTCATGTATATAAAGGGGTAACTGTGAGGAGATAGACTAGCTTGTTATGTTATTTATTTATATAAATGCATATAGTCATCTTGTACAAAGTATATAAAATTTTTATTATAAAATATATAAAACTAAAAAAGTGTTGCATTATTTCCTTCTGCCCACCCCTTCACCCATAGTTTTGATGATAAATCTATGGTCATTTTAATTGTGGTTTTCTTTACTCAATAAGTCATTTTTCCCTGGCTTTTTCCAATATTTTTTTTCTTTGTAGTTTCTAGCAGTTTGATTAGAATGTATCTGGACAAAGACTTACTAGGTTGATTTCATTCTGTGTTCATCGAAATCCTTGATTTTATAAATTTGTGTCTTCTGAAAAATTTGAGAAGTTTTCATACATTATTTCTTCAATACCTTTTAATACCACATTCTTCTTTTGGAATACCAATGACATGAACTTTAGAGTACTTGTTAATTTCTAAGTATTTAAAGCTGTGTTCCTTTTTCTCTGATCTTGTTTCTGCTACTTATGTTGAATATTTTCTTTCACTCTATTTTCAAGAGTTCATTCATTCTTTCCTCTATTATCTCCATTCTGTTATTGAAACTAGTGAGATTTTTATTCTTGATATGAATTCTTCAGTTCTACAATTTCCATTTAATGCTTTTTAATCTGTTATTTGCTGACACTTCTGATATTTCTATTCTTAATGTTGACAATCCCTTGTTTGAGCATTTTTATAATCATTTTAAAGTCTATCAGATAAGCTATTATCTTTATAGTTTTGGTGAGAGTTGAAGTTTTTGTTTCTTTGTAAGGTACATATAACCAGATTATTTTTAGCCTTACATTGTGAGACTCTGGGTCTTGCTCAAATCCTATGGGTAATGTTGGTGTTGGCATGTCAGCGGGCAATCAACGTGCTGAGTTTAGGCCCCAAGTTCCTTCTTTGGGCTCTGGTTCTGGCTCGTTGTTAATCTTTCCAACCCTTTGCAGTGTTTTTTGGATTGATCCCAGATGTCTGCCACCCAAGTGATCACTCTGGATCATTCAAGTGATTATCTATCCATTAATTCTCAAAGTTTTTGTATGCTACTTAAGAACAAATGTGTGCATGTTCACTCTGGGTTAAACCCATGAGTTTATAAACAACTTTAAGGTCTCTCTTCTGGGCTTCCTTTACTTTCTTCCCTGTGTTTTCCTGTTCCATGTGATTGACCTTGTTTATCATGTAACTGAGAACTTGAAGCACTAACAGGCTTGCTCTGCTGTGTACATCTGGGTTCATCCATGCCTGGCTTCAAGCGGAGGGAGAATGGAAAGTGAGGAATACAAGCCCCATCCTCTTGGGACTGCAGTTCCACCTAATGAAGAAGGGAGTTTCCAGACTTGGTGTTTGGGGTTCTGCATTTTTCCTTAGCTTCCATCGCTGCTGCCACCATGGGGACTAGCTGAAGGATTTGGCAATGGAGTCTAGATAAAAGCAAAGAAGAAAAATAAACTGATGTATTTCCATAACTCTACTGAGCATTATTAGGAGACCCCTTTCTCACTCCAAGACAGTGTGTAATGGAGCGCTCTCTGCATGCACCACATACTCACATCCAAGTTTCCGGCTGGACAGAGTGCGGGCTAGGGGAAGTAGGGGGAGGTGGAGGGAATGGTAAATCCCTTACCAGTTCAGTGATGCTTCATATTTAGTATTCTTCCTCATTCTGCCTGCTACTAATTCCTTTCACAGTCCTCAAATTTCTGTGCATGCATTCTTTCCAGGTTTTATAGTTTCACTGAATGTCAGAAGCCAGCTGGAGAGTGTTTATTCCATTTTACTCAGAACCAGAATAGGCATACATACAGCTATGTTCTAGAAATTTTTAGAATGATGCTTAAGAAGCTATAGAGTTAGATTGTGATAACAAGGAAATTTGAATGATTTTTTAATGTTCTGTACTGATTGAGACTTCTATTGTTGGCATGTGTTAATTCAGTTAGTAAAAAAATAGAAATGTGGTATGCTGTTTGCAAACATGACCCTGATTATTCCTTTACTTAGACTCATTCCTTTTCCAATTAATTTATATATACACTTGTTAAGAGGTAGAGAATATTTCTGTATCCCTTGAATCTGTGCTGACCTTGTGGTTTTCTTTGATACATAGAATGGTGGAAGTGATAATGTCCCATTGTCAACTTAGGTACCAAGAGGTCTGGTGTGCATTTTTTGTCTGTCAGCTGGTATGTTTGTGCCTAAGTGAGTCCAGCTGAGACCAGCCCTAAATGGCTGGCATGAAGGATAGGATGTTAGTAAGTTTTGCTTTGGAGTTTGAAAAGTAAAATTGTAAAGTGACACAATAGTAAATCAGTTTATACATACATACGTAATTTTGAAAAGTTTTAACTTTCAGACTTGAGAATTTCTTCTCCATTAGGTGACTTATGCTTTGACTAAAACAATTGAGTATTTGGGGGTTGTAAAAATGGGGACATATAGATTACCATCTGTTCACATAAGCAGAAATATGCTATGATAGCTCTGTATTTGCATATCTTTTAGTCCTGTTCTAGATGATTTCAAGAAGAAAAATATGCTCCCTTTTTCTCCTAAGCTCAAATTGCAATAAAAAACCAAAACAAAAACTAAAAGTGGCTTAATTCGCTCTCTTCAAAGTGATGAACTTCATAATACTATTTTGATTTCCCACTCAGTTCACTGTAGTCACCTATTAAAATAACAGGCTCAAACATGGATTGTGAGATGATGAGAAGTCAATTTGTTGTGTTAAGGAAGCAGAAAAAATGAACAAAATGAAAGCAATTTACTATGGACTAAATTCAAAGAACCCATACTTCAAATCAAAGTATGCTCTGAAACACTGCTCATTAATGTATTTTTGGTATATTGCATTACTTACCAATTAAATTCAAAATTCTACCTCCTATAGAATTCTCTGTCTTTTTGGACATAATTGGCTCCTAAAAAATAGACTTTCTTTCTTGAAATGGATATTTTCACAATTAATGAAATTTGTCTTCATTTTCAAGATTTTTGAACACATTTGTTAGACTATTCACATCTGGCATAAGATCTGACCTAATTCTGATTTGCAGAACATAATTGGAGCTTAGGGATATCATTATTCATAATAATTTTCTAATTATATAAAATGAGAGGTGACCTTTGAATAAAGGATGACATTCAAAGAAAACTGCTCTCCTCCCCTTAAATGTGTACAGAAACACGACCAGTCCTTGCTAACTTCTCTGTTGCTAATGTTTCACACATAAAATGTGTATGAGGTTTCATTATTTGTAATAGTCTTGGAAAAGTGTTTATCTGCATATGTTGTCAGGTTGGTAAAATAGACCTTCATAAATATAAGTTTTGTTTTTATTGTAATGTCCTCATCATTCAATTACATCTTGAAAATAAATGTAAATTTTGTCACATGGTATTACTAATGGGAATTGCTTTCCTAAAACTTGGTCATTCTTAAACTTGTATATATTAGCTATGGAAGAACAATTAAAGATTGTTTTCATGACTCAAATTTATTGCTGGATCTCTCACAAAATTGCAAGCTGTACTTACAGCCTTAGAGAATTTTGAAATGTTATTCTCAGCAATTTAAAAACGTTAACCTTAAAGAATGGCATACAATAAGCAGAGCAGAATGCTTAGCTTTGAGATTATGGTTAAATTATTTAAATTATTTGGCTATTAGATTATTATAAATAAAACGAGTGCTTTTTATAGCACTTGTTATTTGTGAAAGCATCTATCAGCTCTATTAAAAATAACAGCTACTGTTTTTCAGCATGTATGTATATAATTATAAATACATGTACGCTAGTTTATTTAATCATCAAAAAATCCATTTTGGATTCTGGAGTTTGAGTAAATTTTTACTTGTAACTCATCTAATATTCAGGAACAAAAATGATAATCCATGGCTTTTTTATACAAAGTCTATATTGTGCTTTTTAAATCGAGATAGTAACTGACATATAGCATTGTATTCGTTTCAGGAACACAACAGAATGTATTTATTGCAGAATGGTCATCACAATAAGTCTAGTTAGCATCTGTCACCATACATGGTTGCAAAAGCTTTTTCTTGTGATGAACTTCTACGATCTCTTAGCAGCTTTCAAATATGCAATTCAGTTAACTATAGTTGCTATGTTGTACATTGTATCTCATGCCTTGCTTATTTTATGATTGGACGTTTGTACCTTTTGACCCTCATTCAACCATTTTTGCCCACCCCCATTCTGTTTCTAGCAACCACCAAAATGTTCTCTGTTTGTATGAGTTGTTTTGTTTTTTTGTTTTGTTTAGATTCCACATATATGTAAGATCATTTGGTTTTTGTCTCTGAGTTAATTCACTTACATAATGTCTTTAAGGTTTATCACTCTAACTGCAAATGGATATTTCTTCTTTCTCATGGCTGAATAATACTCCATCAAGTGTATACATGTGTGTATATGTGTGTGTGTTTGTGTATGTATTAACTTATTAATGTCTCCTCTTTTTGCTGTGTATTTCTCCCTTTAGGTCTGCTAATATTTGCTTCACATATTTACATACTCTCTGTTGGGTGCAATAAATATTTACAAATCTTATATCTTCTTGTTGGATTGACCCCTTTTCATTGCATAATACTCATTTTTGTCTCTTATTACAATCTTTGTTTTAAAGTCTGTTGTGCCTGATATGAGTATAGACGCCCCTGCTTACCTTGACTTTGCTTATGCACGGGATGTTTTTGTCCATCCCTTCGCTTTCAGTCTGTGTGTGTCCTTGCATCTGAAGTAAGTATTCAATGGTTTTTTAATTTATTTAGAAACTCTGTGTATTTTGATTAGAGAATATAGTAAATTTACATTTAAAGTGATTATGGATAAATAAATATGTAATTTCATTTTGTTCATTGATTTCTGACTGTACTGTTGTTCCTCTGTTCTTTCTTTTTCCCTATTCTCTTTTATGGCTTGATAGTTTTCTTTTGTGGTATGCTTCAATTCCTTCTCATTATTTTTTGTGTATCTGCTATAGTATTTTTGCGTAGTGATTACTGTGAGGCTTAGGTCTAACATATTTATAACACTATTGTAAATTGATAAAAACTTAGATTTGTAGTGCTCTACATCTTTCTCCTCCCCACCATATTTTGAAGTCACATTTTTACATCTTTTTATATTGTGTATCTCACATTATTGTGGTTATTTTTACTACTATTGTCTTTTAAACTTCATTCTAGTGAATAATCCACTACCTATACAACATTGATAATTCTAAATTTTAGTGTATGTTTACCTTTACCAGTGAGATTTGTTTCATATATTTTCCTTTTATTAATCAGTGCCTTTTCAGCTTAAATAAGTCCTTCAATTCGGAATGCAACTTTGGTTTTTACATTTTTTGCTGTTGAGTTATACAAGTTCCTTAACAGATACATGGTTTAAAACTTTTTTCAATCATTCTGTAGTTTGCCTTTTTTACTTTGTTGATTTTTTCCTTTGGTGTTCAGAAGCTTTTTAGTTTGATATAGTTCCACTTGTCTATTTTCTGTTGTTGCCTATGTGGTTGATGTCATAAATGTGCAATCATTGTCAAGACCAAAGTTATGAAGATTTTCCCTGTGTTTACTTCTCATGTATCTACAGTTTCAAGTTTTCAGTTTAAGTCTGTAATCAATTCTGAGTATCATGTAACATAATGAATCAATTTCATTTTTCTTTATGTGGGTATTCAGTTTTCCAGTGCTATTTGCTGAAGAAGGTATACTTTACCTAATGTGGATTGGTGGCATCCTTGTTGCAGATCAGTTTACTATGGGAGGATTTATTTATGGGATCACCTCTGTAACATTGGTCTATATGTCTGTTTTTATGCCAGTACCTACTGTTTTGATTACTGTAGTGTTCTCATATGTTTTCAAATCAGGAAGTGTGATGCCTCCCACTTTGTTCTTTCTCAAATTAGTTTGGATGTCTCTGGTCTTTTGTGATTTCATATACATTTTAGAATTCTGTTCAGATTTTTTCTAAAAAATGCCTTCTGGTTTTTATGAGGATTGCATTGAGTCTGTAGGTTGCTTTGAGTAATACGGAAATTTAAAAATAATAAATTAGTTTGGATGTCTCTGGTCTTTTGTGATTTCATATACATTTTAGAATTCTGTTCAGATTTTTTCTAAAAAATGCCTTCTGGTTTTTATGAGGATTGCATTGAGTCTGTAGGTTGCTTTGAGTAATACGGAAATTTAAAAATAATAAATCCATGAACATAAACTATCATTGGGGTTTTTTACTCCCTTTCATCAGTGTTTTGTAGTTTGTATTATATAATCTTTAATCTCATAGTTAATTTTTTGGTAAGGATCTTATTCATTTTGGTCCTATTATAAATGCGATGCTTTTCCTAATTTCCTTTTAGGATAGTTTATTGTTAGTGTACAAAAATGTGAATGACTTCAGTATGTTGACTTAATATCTTCGAACTTTACTGAATTTGTTTAGTAGTTCTTGTTTTTCTTAATGGAGTCTTTTCAAATGTCATATAAAATCATGACATATGCAAACAGGGGCAAATTTATTTCTCTCTTCCTGATTTGGATAACTTATTTCTTTTATCTTGACCAATTGCTTTGACTAGGAATTCTAGTACCATGTTGAATATTAGTGCTAAGAGTGGATATCTTTTCGTTGTTCCTGATTTTAGAGGAAAAGCTTTGTTTTGCACCTTTGAGTGTATTAGTTATAGACTTTCCATATATGGCTTTTATTATATTGCAGTTGTACTTCAACACCTAGTTATTGAGTTTTTATCATGAAAGTGTGTATTGAATTTTTTCAAATACTTTTTCTGAATTCATAGAGACAATCATGTTTTGTGATCCTTTATTTTGTTAATGTGTATACCATTTATTAATCTTTAATTTTTATTTTATATTTTTATATATTTAGCTTTCCTTGCATTCCAGTGATAAAGCTCATTTAGTCACAGTGTATATTTTTAATGATCTGTTGGATTTTGTTCCTTAGTATTTTACTGAGGATTTTTGCTTTTATATGTATCAGGAACGTTGACCTGTACGTTTTTTATGGCACCTTTGTTTGGCTTTGGTATCAGGGTAGTTATGACATCATATAATGAGTTTGGAAGTGTTTAGTCCTCTTCAGTCTTGTAGAAGAGATTGAGCATTGGCATCACTACTTTAAATATTTGGTATATTTGGTAGAATTTATCCACAAAACACTCTGGTACTGGGGTTTCTTTGTTGGGAGGTTTTGATTATTGATTCAATCTCTGTACTAATTATAAATCTGTTCAGACTTTCATTTATTCCTGATTCAATGTTGGTAGGTTTCTTGTTACTAGGAATTTATTATTTCATGTTTTTAGCAATTTATTCAATTGTAGATAATACAATTTTTGGCAGAAAATTGTTCATAGTGGTGTTATTTGATCCTTATTATTTCTGTAGCATCAGTTTAATGTTTCCTCTGTACTTTATAATTTTTTTGTGCTACCTCTCTTTATTTTCTTAGCTTGGCTAATTAAATTTCTTTTTTCCTTCTGGTAGCTTTAGGCTTGGTTTGTTTCTTTCTAACTTCTTGAAGTATTAATCTAGGTTATTAATTTGGTCTATTTCTTCCTTTTTAATGAAGATTTATTGTATTAAACTTCCCTCTTAATACCACCATAGTGCATATTTGCTGCACAATGTCATTTTTGTAAAGTCATTTTTTTCATTGATGTTATGTGATTTTATAGTTACCTTTCTGATTTCTTCATTGACCAATGGTTGTTCAAGCCATTTCACTGTGACCAGAAAAGATACTTGGCATTATTTCAATTTTAAATGTATTATTTTGTGGTATAACATGTGATCTGTCCTAGAGAAAGTTCCATGTGTGCTTGAGGGTAATGTGTATTCTGCTATTGGGTGGAATGTTCTGCGTATGTCTGTTAGATCCATTTGGTCAATAGTGATGTTCAAGACACTATTGCTTTTCTTTCTGGGTGTTATATCTGCTAAAAGAAGTTGGGCTACTGAAATCTCCTGTTGTTGTTCTTTCTCCCTTCAGCTCTGTCATGTTTGTTTTACTACTTATGTGCTCTAATTTGAGTGCAGATACATTTATAATTAACACATCTTCCTGGTGGATTGACCTTTTATCATTATATAAGTTCTTTCTTTGTCAGTTGTAATGATTTTGGACTTTGTCTATTTTGCGCAAGTAGAGCCACCCTTGCTCTGTTTTGGTTGCTATTTGCAAGCAATATTTTTATATCTCTTCACTTTCAGCTTTTGTGTATCCTTAAATCTAAAGTATATTGTTTCTTGAGAGCATACATTTATAACATCATCCATTTATCAATTATGTCTTTTAAGACAAGAAGTTTAATCCAAGTACATTTAGAATAATTGTTGGTAAGGAAGGATTCAATATTGCCATTTGTTTTTTTCTATTATTCTTATAGTTTTCTTCCTCTTTTCCTCTCTTTCTGTCTTACTGTTGCATTGTTTTTTGTTTTGTTTTGTTTTGTTTTTGGTACTGACATGCTGTGGTTCCTTTCTGGTACTTTATTGTTACTTACATAGGTATTTTTTGCATGTATTTTTTTCTATGGGGCTTACATAGATGTCTTACAACATTCTGTTTTCAGCTGATAACAATCTGTTTTCAGCTATCTATTGAACAATTCAATCATGCACAAAAACTACGTTTTTAAGTTCTCCTCCATACACTTTCTATTGCTGTCACAATATACATCTATTCATATTGTGTATGTATTTTTTTCCAGCTTCATTGATATATAATTGATGTATACCATTGTGTAAGTTTAAGGTGTACAATCTGTCAGTTTGATATATCATGGTTACTATGATCATAGTATTAGCTACCACCTTCATTATGCCACATAATTAGTGTGTTTTTTTTTCCTGGTGAAAACATTTAAAGTCCACTCATGGCAACCTTCAAGTATATAATGCAGTGTTGTAAAGTATAATACTATGCTGTATATTAGATTCCCAGAATTTATTCATCTTAAAATTGGAAGTTGGTACCATTTGATCAATATCTCCATATTACCCTCAACTGCCATCCTCCAGCTCTTGGTAAACACCATTCAACTCTGTTCCTGTGAGGTTGGTTTTCTGGGATTCCACATAAAGTGATATCACACTTTGTCTTTTTCTGACTTAATTCACTTAGTGCAATCTGTTCAAGATCTATCCCTGGGGTTGCAAATGGCAGGTTTTCCTTCTTTATCATGAGTCAGTACTATTCCATTGCATATATACACCATATCTTTATTTATTCAGCCATTGATGTATACTTAGGTTGTTTCTATATCTTGGCTATTGTGGAAATAGTGCAGTCAACATGGGTATGCAAATTTCTTTGCAAGTTAGTATTTTTTCTTTTTTAAAAAAAATAAATATCCACAAGTGGAATTGCTGGATGGTATGTCAGTTGCGTTTAAATTTTTGAGGAAACTCTGTACTGTTTTTCATAGTGGTTTATATGTTCTGACATAAATGGACTTGTAAGCTGTAACCAACATCTTTGATCTAGGTCAGAACAGAGGTCATACCAGTAGTCTTTCTCTAGATAGTGTTTACAGCTGATAAATAGTCAATGTTCACAAAAACAAGAACCAGTACATGAAAGGATGGGGATGGTGGATTAAATTTCACTCATTTCCCATGCCCATTGGTACACATGTCTAATTTTAATAAATAAAAGAGCTGAGAAAATTTATTTGCATGTTTAGATTAATAGTAATAGTTTTGTTATTAAAAGTAGTACTTAATTCTTTCATTTCCTTACTACTTTTATGCTAAAAACACCTAGAGATATAGCAATAGAATAACATTTTTAATGACATGTCAGTTCACAATCTAAGTAGTACTTCAGATTGTTGAAAAGTTAGAAATCGTTTTGACTACTAATTGACTACTAATATACATTACAATGCAGTATATTTCCTGGAAAAAACTTTTTTCCTAGAAATTACAATATATTTTATCAAATTTGAAGATTTAAATCAGGATTTGTCAAATAATCATTGACTTGACTTGGTACTTTCATTTATTGACATTTTATTGCCAAATGTTAGAAGAATGATTCAGAATAGTGAAATATTTCTAATCTAAAAACAGCTGTGAACAGTGCTGTTTTGGGTATGTAAAACTCATCCTATCATATGTTCTGTGTATCTTTTCATCAAAGCCTAGAACTGAATATTAAACTCACTCATTTTTTCACTGGAGAATATACATTGGCACCAAAATTCCTCATTAGCAGACCATCCTCTAAAAAAAATTGAAAACATCAAAGCAATAAACAAAAAAATTAGGCCACATCCTGAATTATAACACAAATCATAATTTAAAGGAGATGAAACCATACCATGAACATTCATACAATAATGAATTGGTAAGTAATAATGATATTGTAAGGAAACTCTATGTTCAAAAGGCAAATGATATGCTTCATGTAATACATTGGTCAAAGAAGAAATTTTTGAAAAATCAGAAAAAATTTAAATAGAATAATAAAAACATACCACATCAACATGTACTGGTTATAGCAAAAAAAATTTTAGAAGGGCTTCTAGTGCATTAAGTGCTTATATGAGAAAAGCTAACTCTTTCAAGAATCTATAAATAATGCAATAAAGTAAAGCCAAAATATGTTCAGAAAAGTGAAAACACTAAGGATGAATAGGAGAAAAAATTAAAGCTAACTAAGCTGATTCTTTCGAAAGATCAATACATTGTGTAGTCCCCCTCCCGCACCATCTCCCAAATTCATTTGCTCAAGTCCTAACTTCAGCACTAATAGGATTCCCTTTCCCAGATAAACTCAATTTTTATTGTTATTTGACTGGTTAAAATATTCCGGCCAATGCAGAACCTGAGGATTCCTGTACCTCTCAAATGACAGTGAGGAATAGTTAAGGATCCTGCAAGTGAGGCTCCCTGGGTATCGTTCTTGATGGAAAACTTTGTTATTTTTAATTTTCTAATATGGCTAATATAAAACACTCATACACCTTAAAGATTCATTAAGCTGTGAGGAATGTAAGATCTAAACCCATCCTGAGGAAAGAAATAGGAAATTAATAATGGCATTAATAACATGGTGCTTTCTTTTTCAGATAAGGCAGTGGATTCAACTGTTCATGGTGGATGGAGGTTTCTGATCTACTGCACTCTGACAGGTTCTGAAATTATAAAGGAATTATTTTTCTATTAGTTGTTTTTATTGCATCAGAAGATCAGAAATGACCATTATCTTCCATATAATATTTAGTGGATGTGGAACAAAATGGTGGTTATACTTTCAGTTATACAGCAAAACAGACAAGGTAGAGACCAGAGATCTAAAAAAATCAACAATACTTCTATGTAACAATAGCATTGGGCCATGCAAATTATAGAGTATCTACTGAAAATACTAAAAACTAACATTTTTTGAGTTTTTAAAATGTGTTAGAAACAATTCTAAACCTATGAGCCATATCACATATCAAAACATAGCTATGAGGTGTGTACAATTTTTACTCATATTTCACAGAGTAAACAGAGGTACAGAAAGGTGATAAACTTGCTGAAGTTCCCACAGAATGTGGAGGATGCAGAATTAAAAGTCAATTTTCAATTAATTAAAATTAAACCAACTATTAAAGATGGCCACATGAGAGGAGAGACAGAAGCTTCCTCCTAAAACTGGATACAATTAGAAAATTTAATTGGCGTGACTAATCCTGAGAGAGCAACAGGAAAGAGGACGCATCAGACTGCACACACCTGGAGAAAAGAGCAGATCTCAGCAAATGGGGTAATGTACCAGAGCTATGGCTCCCAGGACCCGAGCCTCTCCCCCACCACAGCTCACTGGCAGGAGGAAGAGAAATGGAGCAGCGAGGGAGGGAAAGATTGGGACTGCTGAATACCTAGCTCCAGAGATCTGCTCTGGGAGCACAAACCTACATTTCATAGTGATTTCACAAGACTCGCATGACAACCAGGTTGGAAAGTTACTACAGGCAGAGTTCCTGGGAAGACTGGGATTCCGGCTGCTTGTGGAAAGCAGGGATCCATATCTGGCTGCTCTAGGACAAAAACTTATACCTGTGTGATGAGCCAATTGCTCAGGCAGTGGAGACAGGCACAGCAGCTGGGAGGCGGGGAACAGCTCTTTTCTACCCACAGTACCACTCCCCTGCGACCCCCGACATTGCTTCAGGGGCTCAGCATCTCCAGAATAGAGCTTCTGGACACTAGAGGGCACCATATACAAACATGAAACACCAAACGAACTTTGTCCAGAGTAAAATTGTTAATAAAACTCCCAAGAAAGATTTAAATGATATGCACCTCATGACTCTTCCTGAAAAGGAGATCAAAATAAAAATAATCAACATACTAATGGAGATATGGAAAGACATCCAAGAACTCAGGAATGAATTCAGGTCAGAGATCCAATCATTAAAGAACACGATGGAGGGTATTAAAAGCAGGTTGGATACAGTGCAGGAGACAAAAAATGAAATAGAAACTAGAGAAGAGGAATACAAAGAAGCTGAGGCACAGAGGGAAAAAAGGATCTCTAAAAATGAAAGAATATTGAGAGAACTGAGTGACCAATCCAAGCGGAACAATATTCACATTTTAGGGATACCAGAAGAAGAAGAGAGGGAAAAAGAGATAGAAAGTGACTTTGAGGAGGTAGTTGCTGAAAACTTCTCCAGTCTGGGGAAGGATATAGTCTGTCAGGCCATGGAGATCCACAGATCTCCCAACACAAGGGACCCAAGGAAGACAACAGCAAGACACATAGTGATTAAAATGGGAAAAAACAAGGATAAGGACACACTGTTAAAAGCAGCCAGAGGCAGAAATAAAATCACATACAAAGGAAAGCCCATCAGACTAACATCAGACTTCTCAGCAGAAATCTTACAGGCCAGAAGGGAGTGGCATGATGTATTAAATGCCATGAAGCAGAAGGGCCTGGAAGCAAGATTACTTTTACCCAGCAAGATTAACATTTAAATTTGTAGGAGGTATTAAACAATTTCCAGATAAGCAAAAGCTGAGAGAGTTTACCTCCCACAAACCATCTCTGCAGCCTATTTTGGAGAGACTGCTACAGATGGAAGTGTTCCTAGGGTTGGATAGCAGTCACCAGAGGTAGTAAAATCATGGTAGGGAGGGTGGAGCAGCTGATGCAAGGCAAATGCAAAATTAAATTGACTACACCCAAAGTCAATCAAGGGATAGACAAAAAGTACAGAAATTGACACCTAATATATAAAGAATGAAGGAGGAAGAAAGAGTAGAAATAGAAGAGAACCTTTAGATTGTGTTTTTAAAAGCATACGAAGTGAATTAAGTTAGACTCTTAGGTCGTAAGGAAAGTAATCTAGAACCTTTGGTAGCCACGAATCTAAAACCTGAAATGACAATAAGTACATATCTATCAATAATCACCCTAAATGTAAATGGAATGAATGCATCAATCAAAGACATAGAGTCAATGAATGGATAAAAAATGAAATCCATCTATATGCTGCATACAAGAGACTCACCTCAAACCCAAAGATATTCACAGACTAAAAGATAAGGGATGGAAAAAGTTATTTCATGCAAACAATAGGGAGAAATAAGCAGGTGTTGAAGTACTAGTATCAGACAAAATAGACTTCAAAACAAAGTAACAAGAGATAAATATGGAGATTACATAATGATAAAGGGCTCAGTCCAACAAGAGGATAAAACCATTATAAATGTATGTGCACCCAACACAGGAGCACCAGCATATGTGAAACGAATACTAACAGAACTAAAGGAGGAAATAGACAGCAATGCATTCATTTTAGGAGACTTCAACACACCATTCACTCCAAAGGACAGATCCACCAGACAGAAAATAAGTAAGGACACAGAGGCACTGAACAATACGCTAGAACACATGGACCTAATAGATATCTGTAGAACTCTACACCCCAAAGCAACAGGATACACATTCTTCTCAAGTGCACATGGAACACTCTCCAGAATAGACCACATACTAGGCCAGACAAAGAGCCTCAGTTAATTCAAAAAGATTGAAATCCTACCAACCAACTTTTCAGACCACAAAGGTATAAAACTAGAAATAAATTGTGCAAAGAAAGCAAAAAGGCTCACAAACACATGGAGGCTTAAGAAAACACTTCTAAATAGTCAATGGATCAACAACCACATTAAAATGGAGATCCAGCAACATACGGAAACAAATGACAACAACAACACAAAGCCCAAATTTCTGTAGGACTCAGAGAAAGCAGTCTTAAGAGGAAAGTATATAGCAGTCCAGGCATATTTAAAGAAGGAAGAACAAACCCAAATGACTAGTCTAATATCACAATTAACAAAATTGGAAAACGAAGAACAAATGAGGCCTAAAGTCAGCAGAAGGAGGGACATAATAAAGATCAGAGAAGAAATATACAAAATGGAGAAGAATAAAACAATAGAAAAAAATCAATGATACCAAGAGCTCGTTCTTCAAGAAAATAAACAAAATAGATAAGCCTCTAGCCAGACTTATTAAGAGAAAAAGAGAATCATCACACATCAATAGAATCAGAAATAAGAAAGGAAACATCACGACGGACCGAACGGAATTGCAAAGAATTTTTAGAGACTACTATGAAAACCTAGATGCAAAGAAGCTGGAAAACCTAAAAGAAATGGACAACTTCCTAGAAAAATACAACCTTCCAAGACTGACAGAGGAAGAACACAAAATCGAAACAAACCAATTACCAGCAAAGAAATTGAAGCGGTAATCAAAAAACTACCTGAGAACAAAATCCCCTGGCCAGATGTATTTACCTCGGAATTTTATCAGACATATGGAGAAGATATATTACCCACTCTCCTTAAAGTTTCCCAAAAAATAGAAGAGAAGGGAATACTCCCAAACTCATTCTATGAAGCAAACATCACCCTAATACGAAAACCAGGCAAAGACCCCACCAAAAAGGAAATGTACCAATATCCCTGATGAACGTAGATGCAAAAATACTCAATAAAATATTAGCAAGCCGAATTCAAAAATACATCAAGAGGATCATACACCACAACCAAGTAGGATTCATCCCAGTGATGCAAGGATGGTACAACATTTGAAGATCCATCAACATCCACCACATCAACAAAAAGAAAGACAAAAACCACATGATCATCTCCATAGATGCTGAAAAAGCATTTGAGAAAATTCAACATCCATTCATGATAAAAACTCTCAGCAAAATGGGTATAGAGGGCAAGTACCTCAACATAATAAAGGCCATATATGACAAACCCACAGCCAACATCATACTGAAAAGCGAGAAGCTGAAAGCTTTTCCTCTGAGATCGGGAACAGGACAGGGATTCCCGCTCTCCTCACTGTTATTTAACATAGTACTGGAAGTCCTAGCCACAGCAATTAGACAAAACAAAGAAATACAAGGAATCTAGATTGGTAAAGAAGTAAAACTATCACTATTTGCAGATGACATGATATTGTACATAAAAAACCCTAAAGACTCCACTCCAAAACTATTAGAACTGATATCAGAATGCAGCAAAGTTGCAGGATACAGAATTAACACACAGAAATCTGTGCTTTCCTATACACTAACAATAAACTAATGAAAGAGAAATCAGGAAAACAATTCCATTCACAATAGCATCAAAAAGAATAGAATACCTAGGAATAAACCTAACAAAAGAACTGAAAGACCTATGCCCTGAAAACTATAAGACACTCTTAAGAGAAATTAAAGAGGACACTAGCAAATGGAAACTCATCCCATTCTCATGGCTAGGAAGAATTAATATAATCAAAATGGCCATCCTGCCCAAAGCAATATACAGATTTGATGCAATCCCTATCAAATTATGAACAACTTTCTTCAACGAACTGGAACAAATAGTTCAAAAATTCGTATGGAAACACCAAAATCCGAATAGCCAAATCAATCCTGAGAAAGAAGAATAGAGTGGTGCTGATCTCACTCCTCATCTTCAAGCTCTACTACAAAGCCATAGTAATCAAGGCAATTTCGTACTGGCACAAGAACAGAGCCATAGACCAGTGGAACAGATTAGAGACTCCAGATATTAACCCAAACATATATGGTCAATTAATATTCAATAAAGGAGCCATGGACATACAATGGGGAAATGACAGTCTCTTCAACAGATGGTGCTGGTAAAACTGGACAGTTACATGTAAGAGAATGAAACTCGATCACTGTCTAACCCCATACACAAAAGTAAATTCAAAATGGATCAAAGACCTGAATGTAAGTCATGAAACCATAAAACTCTTAGAAAAAAACATAGGCCGAATTCTCTTGGACATAAACATGAGTGACTTCTTCATGAATATATCTTCCCGGGCAAGGAAAACAAAAGCAAAAATGAACAAGTGGGACTACATCAAGCTGAAAAGCTTCTGTACAGCAAAGGACACCATCAATAGAACAAAAAGGTACCCTACAGTATGGAAGAATATATTCGTAAATGACTGGTCTGATAAAGGCTTGACATCCAAAATGTATAAAGAGCTCACACACCTCAACACACAAAAAGCAAATAATCCAATTAAAAAATGGGAAGAGGAGGTGAACAGATAGTTCTCCAAAGAGGAAATTCAGATGGCCAACAGATACATGATAATATGCTCCACATCGCTTGTCATCAGAGAAATGCAAATTAAAACCACAATGAGATATCATGTCACATCAGTAAGGATGGCTACCATACAAAAGACAAACAACAACAAATGTTGGCAAAGTTGTGGAGAAAGGGGAACCCTCCTACACTGCTGGTGGGAATGTAAATTAGTTCAACCATTCTGGAAAGCAATATGGAAGTTCCTCAAAATGCTCAAAATAGACTTACCATTTGACCCAGGAATTCCACTCCTAGGAATTTACCCTAAGAATGCAGCACTCCAGTTTGTAAAAGACAGATGCATCCCTATGTTTATCACAGCAATATTTACAATAGCCAAGAAATGGCAGCAACCTAAGTGTCCATCAGTAGATGAATGGATAAAGAAGATGTGGTGCATATATACAATGGAATATTATTCAGCCATAAGAAGAAAACAAATCCTACCACTTGCAACAACATGGATGGAGCTAGAGGGTATTAATCTTAGTGAAATAAGCCATGCAGAGAAAGACAAATACCAAATTATTTCACTCATATGTGGAATATAAGAACAAAAGGAAAAGTGAAGGAACCAAACAGCAGCAGAATCACAGAACCCAAGAATGGACTAACAGTTACCAAAGGGAAAGAGACTGCGGAGAATGGCTGGATAGGGAGGGATAAGAGCTCGGAAGAAGAAAGCAGGTATGATGATTAGCATGTATAATGTGGGGTGTGGGGAAAAGGGGAGGGCTTTGCAACACAGAGAAGCAAGTAGTGATTCTACAACATCTTACTATGCTGATGGACAGTGACTGTAAAGGGGTTTGTGGGGGCGACTTGTGGTAGGGGAAAGCATAGTAAACATAATGTTCTTCATGTAATTGTAGATTAATGATAACAAAAAAATTAATCTGACTACTATTCTACCCTCCATTAAAGAAAGTTATGTGCAAACAAGAGATATCCAGTACTCTTTTATAACTTGTTAGAATAAAAAAGGAGTATGCTTTTAGTAATAAACTAACCGAAAACTAATTAAGATCAGAAAGGTCAGAAAGCGAAATTATGAGTCATCAGCCCCATGTTAACTATTGTGAATTTGCTATTGTCTCACATTTGGGAGGTATTGGGCACTACTTCCAAATCTAAGTCAAGTGCAGTTGTGTTCCAGTAAAATTTCCCAGACACCATGGCAGCTGGCGAAGTTTCAGATCCACCTTCCCCTTTGTCTCATGCCAAGAGGGTTTAGTGGCATTTGCTTAGTACCTCTCACTAATGCCCAAAGTGGGTGGGGTTCAGGGATTTGGGGAAATATGTGAACAAAGACTAAATACTGCTCCCTGCCCAATAAATGTGAAACATTTGCCCTAACTACAAAAATGAAATAAGGATTATATTTTCTACTCCTGTGAAGATAGTTTATGGAAGAACCAGGAGGAAAATGCACGGAGTAAACAAATTGTGTCTCACGGTGTCTGATTTTCCTAAACTTCCCTGTGAGAATTTCCACTAGTCAGTCTCAATTGCTTAAATAGTGTCTGGTGAAAAAGTGCACAGAAAACTATTGTACCCTGTGCGTTTTTCCTCAGGGGCAGTCAGATGCCTGTCCATGCAGTGTATATAAAGTTGATGAAGTCTCAGATCACAAAATTTCTCTTCAGGCCATGGGAAGGAATCCAACTGTATCACTTGTGAAGCCGCTTTGACATGTTCCTTCCAGAACCTTAATTTGTATTCAAGTAAATCATGTGCTATTTAAAGATGTTATTGAAAGTAAACAATTTCACATTGTGATTGCTATTCCCATCAGGAAAGCTTTCTGAAAGATAGCAGATGTGAATTAAACTCCCTAAGGGAAATCAGTGTTGTTTCTGAGTCTGTCACATAATAAAATGTCAAAAGAAAGATGATAAGGAGACAAATTGCTTAAGATGGTATATTTGGCATAATGGAGCTTTGAGGTCTAATCTACCCAGATAGATTAGATCAAACTGGTGCTTAGAATTCTGATTTAATTCTACCTGCCTTCCCTGTCTAGGCAGACTTATGTAGATTCTAATATCAATGGCTTCTAAAAAATATGACACAAAGTCTCTCTTCTCTACTTTGTCTCTAAGGTATGATCAATAATTTTCCTTATGGTGTTTTTCAAAACAAGACTCTACCATGTGGCTTTGTGCCATGTTTACACCTAATTTAAAAAGAAGAAGAGAAAAAAATCTGTAGTCAGATAAAATGCTACTACTTTTTCCCTGTGACACTTGGGAATCAGGAATAGCAAGTATTTTTCTCCCCCTGTATATACTATCATATACCAATAATGAAAGTATCTTTATTATTGAAAATACACAGTATAAATAGAATACGCAATTGGACAGATCATCTTGACTTATATCCCTGAATTTAGATTAACTTTTTAAGAGGAAAATAATGTTTAAAAATATAATGGCTTTGATTAATCTTTCATGAGTGGGAATCTGCATGCTTGTCCAATATGTGTGATAAATAATTGGGTATATGCTATTATGTGCCTTAACACAGAAAAACATGACTTCAAATACTGATAGTTGTTTCTGGGAGTTCATTAGAATAAAACATTGCACCGAGTATAGATAAATCTGTTGACACATATGAAGAGTTTAAGCAAAAATCCTTATTCTATGAAACAGAGGTTCTTTGTTAAAACCAGTTTTCCCCATATTATCTCATTGTAACAAAGTTAAATAGCCTCAATATAAATGACTTGTTTATGAGTATCAATGTGTTAAATATAAACAATTTTCATTAAGCTTCTTAAACATATTTTTAAAGAAACATTTGTTGCTGTAGATGTCATCTCAAATTTGTTTTCTTCACAGTTTGAATATATACATGAGATTTTGGATATTATGAGGCAAAATCGTAATATTTACCCCCATACAAAATTTTTACCCCACACACAAAAATATTTGTTTTCAGCTCATCTGTATCTTCATCAGGAAAAAAAAAGTAATGTCGCCAATTTTTTTCTGAGATGATTTCTAAGAATAATCTAAATTGATTCATTATAACAAAGAAAATGATTTACATGTATATACCTGTGAAATAAACTTTTGGAGGATAACAAATCTTTCTTGAAACACCAAGTGAGATATGTGCTTTAAAGATTTTCTTTGAAGCACATGCACTTCAGCCTGATTCAGATAAAGATGACTCTTATCTTTAAATATGTACACTGTTTTTGTTTTCCATTCATATAATTCATACATGTCCCTGTATTTTTGTTCATTAGAATGAGGAGAAACTGACATGGACTCTGACAGCAGTTTGTTTTCATGAGCAAAGTTAAAGGAAATGGGTGAGGTGCTGTGAGGAGAAACTACTGGAAAAAAGCCTCAGATCCAGGTGTGCCACTAACCTTGTGCTGAAGTAGGAAGACTAGAGCATGTCATTTTTTTGTGCTAAATCATTAAATACCAAATTGTTGTATTAAAATAGTAAGAATTTTATGGGTAAAAATACTGGAAAATACATAATGCCAATGTGCAAACAGGAGAAAGACAGCAGGGCTGTGCTGTGTTTAGTAGGTCTGATGCTATGATACCTTAGGGTGCAGAACAAGATAAATGGACAATCTTCATCCAGATGCAGATTAATGTACAGTCTCGCAATAAGTGCCTACTGGGAAAAACTTGATATTTTTTTTACCATAACAGAGGATGGTTTGGTCATGGTGAAAACAGAAAAATCTCCATTGTAAGTCTTACTGAAAATGGGCCCAAGGCACAGTCCGTAAAATTTGTCCCTGCCTGCCAAAAAGTCATCGTGTTCTCTTAGAGAGAGCCTCGTTCTTTCCTACTGGAGATGAAGAATAGGAGTATAGCTATGAAAGAATGAGGGCCCTACATAAAAAACAATAGAATAGTGAACTTTAGATAGTCATCTGTAAAGAAACCAAGAGTCTGGCACCTACCTAACCTTTGTAAGATTTTTCTGGCTGTAATAACTAAGAACAAAGCTTACTTAGAAACAAGTTAACTGCTAAGACCTGCCAAATGACTTAATCTCATTCTCCAAACTCATGTAACCATGCTATGTGTCAATTAAATCATTAATATCTGTACTGTACTTTATGTAATCAAAGAGTATATAATCAAACTGCTACTTTTCATTAAAGGCCAGGCTCAGCTTTTGCTAGTGTCTGTGTCCTCATTTATTTCGGTTAGTCACCGAGGCCATCCATCCTTCAGGGACTCCTGGACTCTCTGGAACTGGACTCCAGCAGCCTTTCTCCTGGCTGTCTGCTCCCTTTTCACATGATTTTCTTTCTGTAAATGTGTAAGTCTTGTGTCCTAACTTCTTCTTATAAAGACACTTGTATTGGACTAGAGCACACACTAGTGACCTCAATTTAATGACTATTTACAGACCCTATTTCCAAATAAAGTCATGCTCTGATATACTAGGTGTTAGGACTTCAACATACGAATTTTGAGTTGGGGGACACAGCTCAGCCTCTAACAATGATTAGGCTTTTTTATGGGAATGGTTTCTGCACTCCACCTGTATGTTTCTGACCAGGATCCCAAATCTTCCTAAGTTCCATTGACCTAGATGCAAATTCCATCAGTTGTGATGCCTTGATATCTGGTCCAGGGCCAAACCAGGCCACTTGGCTATTCCCCTGTTTCCAGAGGACACTAGCAGAAGCATTTGGATTTCCTTTCATATACTGATGAAGACGCTCGAAAAATGCAAACGCAGAGTTCCCAGTGAGGCTGCTCTTTGCCAAGGGGAAGGATGTGAATAGGGATAAGAGGCAGAGAGAGGTAGTCCTCTCAGCTTTCCAGTTCCCGGAGAAGCTCCACCCCTGCTTTCTTGTGTGTTTTGGTTCTAGGAGCTCAATAATGGCGGTCGTTGGCTTGCTTGTTTTGGTTATGTATTAACATAATAGGTAATATACATTAATAAGCAGTCAGAGTACATGAAACTATTTGTCTTAACTTTCTTTTTCGGTACATTGGAAGGCTGTATTGTGCCTAATACTACTTTCTCATGCTAGCAAGGAAGACTGGGGAGGGTCCCGTGAGGGCAGCTGACATCTCTGCAGCTTGGGAGCCATGCTTTCCAAATGCTCCTACATCTTTTAATTTTACTTCCATAGAGAGCCTGCCTTATCTTGGGTTCGATTTGAAACACACTAAAAGTGGGTCTATCTATGGCAGAAATATTAATAAATAATTACAATCCACCACAGCCACAATGTATAAAATATTTAGTTAACTTAGAGACAAAAAAGGTTGAAGAAATGAAGTACCTTCACATTACCAGAAAATAAAACCATTCTATAAAACATGAAATTTCCCCTCAAATATTATAGTCAATTAATGTATACCGGATGTCAACTTGGAAGTTGTCCTTTTATGTGGTGATATATTTACCTAGTGGAATAAGGAACATGAAGATTGGATTAGTTAAAAATGCTTCAAGCCTGGACCTGCCACAAATATCTCATTACCTTTTTAGTGGTTATACTGCTCTAAGAAATGCCACATATACATAGTTCTCAATTTCTTCTCACAGATGAAAAGTCAAGTAAAACAATAATTTTTACACAAATTATATCAGACCTAACACATTATGTAATTCAGACATCAATTCAAAATGGGTTTTGGTTATTATTAAAAGTATTAAATTATTCAGTACTAAGGAACATTATATAACTTGGATTCTTTATTTATAAGTACTTTATTGTAAAAATGTGCCAAATGTTTGTGTACATGTATAAAACTCAAGCAGGAAGAGTAGGTAAATTGTCCACATGAACCATGTATAAGAAAGACCTATGATTTAAGACTATTTCCTTATTTGGAAAACTTGGAAAATATTTTTGTCTCTTAGTACTGGTAACAGTAATTCATTTAGGTATAAAGTAATGCTCTATAAAATAGAGCCATATATAAGAGGGTGACAATAAGCTTTTGGGTCCAGGGATTTGCAAAATCCATGTGAAAATAAGGTTGTAATGTTCATACAAGTACATTAGAAGGTGAAGATGACATATGTGGTGGTGATGTAATTTCCTAATATCCCCAAATTTCCACATGGAAAACAGAGTAGTTGATAGCACACACTAAAAAAAAGAAAAAATTTACCTTTTTTTCCATTTTTTTTATTAGACTTAGAGCAAGGCTACATCAAAAAGAACATGGAATAACCTAATAGTGTAAAGGGGCGGGATTATGTGGCTTAAAGTGTTTTTTTTCCAAACTTAGATGTATGTAGGAATCTTTTTAAAATGTGGGCTCTGATTCAGGAAGTCTAGAGCAGGATTTCAGATATAGTATTTCAGTAAGCAGCCTCCAGTGGGGAGATGTTGTTGGTCCAGAGCCCACTTCTGTGTAGTGACACCTGGAGGCCATGTCTAGCATAGCCATGCCCCTAAAAGAAATTCTGTTCTAAAATAGTATTCATTGTGTTGCAGAAAAAGCTGCTCAAAAGCCTTCATACATAATGAGTACATTCCTGGAAATTGAATTATCTAAAATGAAAATATAAATTTTTTTTCTCTTCAATAGATGAAATATTTGTTCCACATACTGACAAAACTCTCCTTGGCCAAACTCTAGTCCAGCTCCCCCAAGCTCTCCAGACCCCGGCTTCAGTGTCCCTCCTGCAGCCTGCATGAGCAGCTATAGCAAGAATCTAGCTAAGCCTTTCAGCAAGAATCCTCAACCTTAATATCTGATCAGATTAATCTTTCCCCAACACTCCCCCAGGTGATACCTGATCGCCTGGCCTGCCTTCAACAAGTATCTTGGTAGGTTAATGTAGCCAGAATCCTCTCTTACCTCTTAAGTTTTCTCTTTGTAATTTCCTATCCACTGACCCCATTCTGCTCCTTGTCTATAAATCTCCACTTTTCCTTTTGTATTTGAAATTGAGCCTATTCCCTCTTCCACACTGCAAAACCCCATGCAAGAGTCCTTTGAATAAAGTTTTCCTTACTATCTTTAACAACTGTAGAATATTTTTTAAAAATATTACTCACCTACTCTTACATACTAGCTTTCATAGAGAAAAACACAACTTTATTAACACTCATCTATTAAATTTTATAGCTTTTCAACTCTTAACGGTGGTGCTGATCACTGTAGGAAGGACAAAAAATATTTCAGTGCTAAGGTTAAATATTTTGGGAGCACACATTTATCTGCTATCAAAATATTCCTTACTTATGGTTGGAATGTGTTTGACATCAAAGGTGATTCCCAGCTCAAAAACAAAAGTAAAAGGTTATATTCTGTTCAGTGCTAAGTAAATATTTACTTGCCTTGGAACAAGTCACTCTTAAAAAATTATTTGTGATGCTTCCTGAAGTTGCTTAAGTCCAACTTTATTCAGGACCATCACCATACATATAGCGATCGCTGCAATGGGAGAGAGAGACTGGACTGAACTTCAAATACAGCATGGGCAAGTGGGAATTTATAGCTGAAGCAACTGTAATTTAAAAAGTAATGTTTGGAGATAAAAACCTCAGTGCAAATCACTGATATAGCTGATAAAGAAATTTAAGTGAATAAGAATGAAAAATATTTGTTGATCTAAGTAATTCTTAAGAGAAAATTGTAACACTATAATCCATTGAGAAGTAAAGCAGTAGCATTATTGAAATTCTGAATCTGAGGACTGTGGTCAAAGCTTATCTGACCAAGATAGATGTGCAGATAGATATCAGAGGTGCTCCAGAGGCACCATAACACTGTGAGCTGGACAGCTCTTCATTCTCCTGTGCGCTGTGGGCGTTTAACGGAACTCTTGGCCTTTACCAGTCAGATGAACCTCCCTTCCCAGCCCCTCACTGGTGGCGACCACAGATATTTCGGCCGAATATCCCCTGGGGACAGTTTCCCAAGCTGAGAATCAACATATATAAATTTTTCTTAATTGAAGCTATGATTGGTTAAATATCTATTATATATCAAATAAAAAATTCCATACCTATATAATTTACACTAACTATACCCATTTCTTAGACATATGAAAATCTGCCTTCAGTTTCTCTGTGTATTTCGGTCTGTTTTTGCTTTTATACTTTTAAGATTTTACTATATATATTTATGGTGCTGTATATTTTTCATGATTTTAAAAAATTTATTAGGGTGAGCCTCACTCTTACTATCTTTAATTATCTTTTACATATGTATGTTTGCATATATGTAGTAAAATATGCATTTAAAATTTTTCATGATTTACATGCCAGCTCTTTTTAGAAATGTATGTAATATACAAAGACATTTATAACCAAGGTTACAAATAGAAAGGGGTCTGAATTTTCTTATGTAAAGTCATCTGTACATTTCCTTTGGTTTCCTTAGGATTCTAACCATTCCCCTTACTTTACTCAACAGGAATGAAGACAAAGAAGTCTTGTGGCACAGCAGCAGAAGCAAAAGAAATTCCTTATTTCAGAATGAAAGTTAAGGAGGAGAGCAAACAAGCTGTAAGTACTTTACACTTTATTTTTACAAGGTAACTTTTTCTATATACTAATTAGAAAAGATAATTAAAAATGATGAGTGTATATTTTGATAATATCAACACAAAGTAAAGTTGGTAACAGACTATACCAATAACATGGAAAAACAGTTAAAACCTATTAAAGATGAACCCCTGCCCCCAGGCAGCACTAGAGCCAGACGACTGTGCGTGGCACCAGCACTGCGGGGTGGGTTATGGATCGGTGCTGAGGGGCTGTGCAAACCCAGTGTAACTCCCTGGTTTATTAGTCAAGAACATAAAGCTTATAGAGGTGAATTGATGTTCAGTTTTGTATTACGTAACAAATGACCCCAAAACTTAATGGCTTTAAACAACCATTTTATTGTGCCTGTGATTTGCTGAGCCAGGAATTTGGAGAGGACACATCTGTAAGCTTCTTTACTGATCTGCATGGTATCTGCTGGGCGTCTGGGGATGGGTCATCTGTTCCCAAGTTGGCTCCTTCCCTTTTTCTCCGGATCAGGCAAAATTAGGTAGGAATATAAAGCTTAAATAAACTTGACTTTGTGACATTGATTACAAGTCCTAAATAAATACTGACACAGATATCCACAGTTGAAATAATAATATTTCAACAAATAAATTATGAATTAATATATTTTATCTCAGGAATATAATAAGGATTATCTCAACAATCTTTAGCTATTTGTGAATGTCGTTCACAGTAGAAGGTTGAGGAGAAAATTCGTATGATCATCTTGATGAATGCTTAAGAAGAATTTGGTGACATTTCTCAATACATATATTAGCAATTTATGAATAAAGAGCTATAGCCTTAATTGGTAAAGAGCATCTAACTGAAAGCCACATCGAGTGATATAAAACAAAACAATGCAAACAAAGTATTATATATACAGAGTTGAGGATTACCAAGGTTTCCAGCATCACTATTGTGATTTATCACTAGGAGAGGTTTTAACAAGTACCTCCAACTCCCTTTATCTCTTCTCAGCTTCCCGCATGTAAACTACCAAACTTTTGACAATTCAAGCCTTGTTCTTTCAAACCTGCATTTATTTGAAATTATCTTTTCTGCTTTTCTGAAGGGTGACTTCTAAATCTTCTTTTGCCATCTCAGCACAAGTTTATCCCTTTCTGTGAAACTTCCTTGACTCCCTCAATGTTATTAAACTCATTTTCTCTATTTTTTCTATATCATTTTTGAAACTTAAACACTATTCTTGAATGTCAGTTTTTCCCCATCAAAATAAGTGCTCTTTGAGTGTAAGGACAAAGACATTAATCATTGCATGCCTGAAACCTAGCACAGTGATTGGTGAATTGTAAAAAATTAAATGCAGGCTTTCAAAACTATAAATGAATTCACAAGGTTTACATTTTGCTTTTAAGGGAGCTTGATGTTCCTCTCCTCAAAGTCTTGATAGGTTCCTCTCTAAAATAACATATTTGTTCTTCATATACATCAGATATGATTATGATATAGAACCATTTATTATACTTAAAATGTTTTCTACTGTGCAGTAATGCTAAAATTGTTACTTTGTTAGATCATTTATTATCTCATATATCAGTTCTTATACATTACATAGCAAGATGGTTTTAAATAAACCAGTTGGAAAGGTGATGAAAGCTATCTGTATGAGCACCACATACAGAAAATACCATGTTTTCAGAAATATCTTTGGCACAAGATAGTTTGCAAAATTAACTTGATGGATTTTCTTAGGTAAATAGGTACATAGATAGAAATGTGTAATGCATACATAAACTTTACACAACATGCTATAAATTGTATATATAGTAAAAATATATGCTCTCTATATAGTCTGTACATATATATGCTTTCCATATTCTGTAATAATATATGTAAACATGTGCACGGATGTGTATGTTCATGGACTTATGCTACTTGAAGCAAAATTTATTTCAAGTCCTAGTAACGCTTTAACAGTAGACTCTTCCTTGGTTTCTTCAAATTGTACAGAACAGTTATAACTATCAATGAGATAGACAGGGATGTCTTACGGTCAGTAGTGCCATCTTTTGAAAGTGTGGAAATAAAGTAGAAAATCTGGCTAGGTAGGCTCTGGAGATGAGATTGCAAAGTAAGGGTGAGCATATGAAAAGAACTCAGGAGGAAGACTTGTACAGATGCTAATTTTCACACAGATGAGATCATTTGATTACAGCGCTGCACCAGGGGCTGAGCCACTGCTTCAGTGACATTGTGACATCTTGGCAGCAGCTTCCCTTTTTGTTTTACAGCATCTTTCTATTGCAGCCCATGCCATGCAAGCATAAGGTGGCATGCTAGGCTTTTCAACATGATGTGAAACTTGAAATTCTCATAGGCATTACTGCTTTGGACATTAAGACATCAGTAATCTTGAAGCATCACAGTCAGGACAACCTTCAGAAACTTAAAACTTGGCTCTACTTTTCACCAAAACATATATAATTCAGTTGAATGTTTTTCTTGTTACATATGTACACCCCTTATATTAAGAACTTTTATATTTCCCTTCTTTATTTACTTTCGAAAAATACTATCTTTTCTGTATCATTCATGGGGAATGTGTACATAGGGACAATTGCTTTTAGAAACAAAGCAGAAAAAGATAGTTTCCTGTAACTCATCCTTCAAAATCTGACAGAGTTCACCTTTGTTTCCTTGCTGCGACATTGTCTAATTAAAGAGGAGCTGGACATCCTCATAATTGTCAATGTGTATGCATTCATTTGCCTCCAGAAACATATATGACGTTTGTATTCATCCAATAGTTAGGGAATATCTTAATAATTTGTCTTGAATGCTATAACATAAAATGTGCAGAAATTGCCTTTAAGCCTCTGTGTAGTAAATGTGAGTAAACATGTATTGGTAATCCTCCTTTTCTACCACTAATTCACTAGAGAAATAGTTAATGATGCTGAGAATAATACTGTGAAGTTAATACTTACTCTTAGGAGTCTGTAAGCCCTATTCAATCTATGCACAAGAAGACTCAATATACTGAAAGAAAAGAAAGAGAATCCGGTTATAAGCCTTTCTATCTATAACTTGGGTGACTTTTTCTTTTTTTTTTTTAGTTTTTTTATTTTGGTATCATTAATCTACAAATAAAGAAAGAATATTATGTTTACTAGTTCCCCCCTTCACCAAGTCCCCCCCACATACCTCTTCACAGTCACTGTCCATCTGTGTAGTAAGATGCGGTAAAATTACTACTTGTCTTCTCTGCCTTGCACAGCCCTCCCCGTGCATCCCACGCACTATACATGCTAATAGTAATGCCCTCTTTCTTTTTCCCCGCTTTTATGCCTCCCTTCCCACCCATCATCCGAAGTCCCTTTCCCTTTGGTAACTATTAGTCCATTCTTGGGTTCTGTGATTCTGCTGCTATTTTGTTCCTTCAGTTTTTCTTTGTTCTTATACTACACATATGAGTGAAATCATTTGCTACATGTGTTTCTCCACCTGGCTTATTTCACTGAGCATAATACCCTCTAGCTCCATCCATGTTGTTGCGAATGGTAGGATCTGTTTTTTTCTTATGGCTGCATAATATTCCATTGTGTATATGTACCACCTCTTCTTTATCCATTCATCTACTGATGGACATTTAGGTTGCTTCCATATCTTGGCTATTGTAAACAGTGCAGCGATAAACATAGGGGTGCATCTGTCTTTTTCAAACTGGAGTGCTGCATTCTTAGGGTAAATTCCTAGAAGTGGAATTCTTGTGTCAAATGGTATTTCTATTTTGAGCATTCTGAGGAACCTCCATACTGCTTTCCACAATGGTTGAACTAGTTTACATTCCCACCAACAGTGTAGGAGAGTTCCCCTTTCTCCACAACCTCACCAAAATTTGTTGTTGTCTTTACAATGATGGCGATCCTTACTGGTGTGAGGTGATATCTCATTGTGGTTATAATTTGCATTTCTCTAATGATTAGCAATGTGGAGCATCTTTTCATGTGCCTGTTGGTCATCTGGATTTCTTCTTTAGAGAACTGTCTACTCAGCTCCTCTGCCCATTTTTTAATTGGAGTATTTGCTTTTTTTTGTTGAGGCATGCGCACTCTTTACATATTTTGGATGTCAATCCTTTATCGGATCTGTCATTTATGAATATGTTCTCCCATACTGTAGGATACCTTTTTCTTCTATTGATGGTGTTCTCTACTGTACAGAAGCTTTTTAGCTTGATATAGTCCCACTTGTTCATTTTTTCCTTTGTTTCCCTTGCTCAGGGAGATATGTTCATGAAGAAGTCACTCATGTTTATGTCCATGAGATTTTTGTTTATGTTTTTTTCTAAGAGTTTTATGGTTTCATGGCTTACATTCAGGTCTTTGATCCATTTGGAGTTTACTTTTGTGTATGGTGTTAGACAGTGATCCAGTTTCATTCTCTTACATGTAGCTGTCCAGTTTTGCAAGCACCATCTGTTGAAGAGACTGTCATTTCCCCATTGTATGTCCATGGCTCCTTTATCATATATTAATTGGCATTATATGTTTGGGTTAATGTCTGGAGTCTCTATTCTGTTCCATGGGCTGGTGGCTCTGTTCTTGTGAAAGTACCAAATTGGCTTGATTACTGTGGCTTTGTAGTAGAGCTTGAAGTTGGGGAGCGAGATCCCCCCCACTTTATTCTTCCTTTTCAGGATTGCTTTGGCTATTTGGGGTCATTGACAGTTCCATATGAATTTTTGAACTATTTGTTCCAGTTCATTGAAGAATGCTGTTGGTAATTTGACAGGGATTGCATTGAATCTGTATATTGCTTTGGGCTGGATGGCCATTTTGACAATATTAATTCTGCCTAGCCAGGAACATGGGATGAGTTTCCATTTGTTAGAGACCTCTTTAATTTCTCTTAAGAGTGTCTTGCAGTTTTCAGGGTACAGCTCTTTCACTTCCTTGGTTAGGTTTATTTCTAGGTATTTTATTCTCTTGGATGCCATTGTGAATGGAATTGTTTTCCTGATTTCTCTTTCTGTTGGTTCATTGTTAGTGTATAGGAAAGCTACAGATTTCTGTGTGTTAATTTTGTATCCTACACTTTTGCTGAATTCTGATATTAGTTCTAGTAGTTTTGCAGTGGAGTCTTTAGGGTTTTTCATGTACAATATCATGTCATCTGAAAATGGTGACAATTTGACTTCTTCTTTACCAATCTGGATTCCTTGTATTTCTTCCTTTTGTCTGATTGCCGTGACTAGGACCTCCAGTACCATGTTGAATAACAGTGGGGAGAGTGGGCATCCCTGCCTTGTTCCCGCCAGAGGAAAAGGTTTCAGCCTCTCGCTGTTAAGTATGATGTTAGCTGTGGGTTGATCATATATGGCCTTTATTAAGTTGAGGTACTTGCCCTCTGTGCCCATTTTGAGAGTTTTTATCATGAATGGATGTTGAATTTTGTCCAATGCTTTTTCAGCATTGATGGAGATAGATGCCCATGTGGTTTTTGTCCTTCTTTTCGTTGATGTGGTGGATGATGTTGATGGATTTTTCAAATGTTGTACCATCCTTGCATCCCTGGGATGATTCCCACTTGGTCATGGTGTATGATCCTTTTGATGTATTTTTGAATTCGGTTTGCTTCTATTTTGTTGAGTATTTTTGCATCTGTGTTCATCAGGGATATTGGTCTGTAGTTTTCTTTTTTGGTGGCATTGACTGGATTTGGTATTACGGTGCTGTTGGCTCCATAGAATGAGTTTTGTAGTAATCCCTCCTCTTCTATTTTTTGGAAAACTTTAAGGAGAATCGGTGTTATGTCTTCTCTGTATGTCTGATAGAATTCTGAGGTTAATCCACCTGGCCCGGGGGTTTTGTTCTTGGGTAGTGTTTTGTTTACCAATTCAATTTTGTTGTTGGTAGTCGGTCTGCTTAGATTTTCTGTTTCTTTCTGGGTCATTCTTTGAAGGTTGTATTTTTCTAGGCAGTTGTCCATTTCTCCAAGGTTTTCCAGCTTGTTGGCATATAGGTTTTCATAGTATTCTCTAAGAATTATTTGTATTTCTGTGGGGTCCTTTGTGATTTTTCCTTTCTCGATTCTGATTCTGTTAATGTGTGTTGACACTCTCTTTCTCTTAATAAGTCTGGCTGGAGGCTAAGGTCTTTGGGTTTGAGGTGAATCTCCTGTAAGCAGCATATGAATGTATCTTGCTTTTTTATCCATTCTATTACTCTGTGTATTTTGATTGGTGCATTCTGTCCATTTACATTTCAGGTGATTATTGAAAGGTATGTACTTATTGCTATTGCAGGCTTTAAGTTTGTGGTTACCAAAGGTTCAGGGTTAGCTTCTCTACTATCTTACTGTCTAACTTAACTCGCTTGTTGAGCTATTATAAACATGGTCTGATGATTCTTTATTTCTCTCCCTTCTTATTCCTCCTCCTCCCTTCTTCATATATTGGGTGTTTTGTTCTGTGCTCTTTTAAGGAGTGCTCCCATCTAGAGCACTCCCTGTGGGATACCCTGTAGAGGTGGTTTGTGGGAGGCAAATTCCCTCAACTTTTGCTTGTCTGGAATTGTTTAATCCCTCCTTCATATTTAAATGGTAATCGTGCTGGATACAATATCCTTTGTTCATGGCCCTTCTGTTTCATTGCATTAAATATATCATGCCATTCTCTTCTGGCCTGTAAGGTTTCTGTTGAGAAGTCTGATGATAGCCTGATGGGTTTTCCTTTATAGGTGACCTTTTTACTCTCTCTGGCTGCCTTTAATACTCTGTCCTTGTCCTTGATCTTTGCCATTTTAATTATTACATGCCTTGGTGTTGTCCTCTTTGAATCCCATCTCTCAGGAGTTCTTTGTGCCTCCATAGTGTGAGCAACTATTTCCTCCCCCAGTTTGGGGAAGTTCTCAGCAATTATTTCTTCAAAGACACTTTCTATCCCTTTTTCTCTCTCTTTTTCCACTGTTAGCCATGTAATGCAGATATTGTTCCTTTTGGATTGCTCACACAGTTCTCTTAATATTGTTTCATTCCTGGAGATCGTTTTATCTCTCTCTGCATCAGCTTCCATGCATTCCTGTTCTCTGGTTTCTATTACATCAATGGCCTCTTGCATCTTATCCATTCTGCTTATAAATTCTTCCAGAGTTTGTCTCACTTCTGTAATCTCCCTCTGCATATCTGTAATCTCCCTCTGAACTTCATCTCTTAGCTCTTGCATATTTCTCTGCAGCTCTGTCAGCATGTTTATGATTTTTATTTTGAACCCTTTTTCAGGGAGGCTGGTTAGTTCTGCCTCTGCAGATCCCTTCTCAGGTGTAACTATCTTGGACTGTACCAGAATTTTTTGCCTTTTCATGATGATAGCCGTTGCTGTACACAGGTTGCGTGTGTGTCAGCTGGGAGAAGAAAGTCCTTTCCTGCTTGCTGGATGCCTTGCCCTTCTCTGCTGCTTGTGATGGTTACCTGCACTCCTGGAGCAGCCACCAGGTTAGTCCCTTTGCTAGTGTGGGTGGGGTGTCCATCAGAGCAAAGCGAGCCCTGCGGTGAGTGGCAGGCATGCCAGGTGCTCTCCTCCATGCTAGCGGCAACCCTGCGGTCAGCTGTGAAGCAGCAAAGGCCTTTGGGTCTAGCCCAGGTGGCTGTTCGTTGGGCTGGTATTCCGGTCACCTGCTGGGAGCAGGCCTGCTCCCTCCAGCTGTGCTACAGGTGTGCACGGGGCTCTTCCCTGCAGGCTTCTACTGGGCTCCTCTGGCTTCACTGCCGCCGGTGAGCATGAGCCGTGCCCAGTGTGTTCAGTTGCGCCACTGCAGGCTTGCACAAGCCTCTCCTGCAGCCTCCAGAACTGCTCGCAGTTCTTTCCGGCGCTACCATCCCCGTTGCGTGCTGGCACTCTCCTGCTATTGGGTCCATGTGTCGGGGTCGTCCGCGCCAGTTGGAGGAACGACTGGCAAGCTGCTTAGTGCCATGAGGGGCTTCAGAGCTTCACTGCCTCCGTTTAGTGTTCCTAAGTTTCCCCGGTATTCCCAGCTGCCAGGAAAACTTCTTCCAGCTATGCGGTCCCTGTCTCTTTAAGACTTGCCAAAAGCACATGCTTTTCTTTTGTCTCAGAGGTTCCAGTTGCAGGGACGTGCCCACAGGTTTTGCTTCTCCATTTCTCTAATATCCAGCACCCCGTGCACCTTGTGTCTGTGTTCTGGGTACAGATTTCTAGAGCTGGTTGTTTAGAAGTCCTGGGCTTTCACTCCCTCCCTGTCCTGACTCCTTTCTTCCCACCAGGTTTTGGGGTTGGGGAGCATTCAGGTCCCACCTGGCCACGGCTTGTATCTTACCCCCTTCGTGTGATGCTGAGTTCTCACTGATGTAGATGTATCCTGGCTGTTGTATTGCATCCACTGCTGTCTCTTTTAGGAATAGTTGTATTTATTGTATTTTCATAAATATATATGATTTGGGGAGGTGATTTGCTCTGAACTACTCATACTGCCATCTTCCCATGATCTGGGGTGACTTTTTCATAAATTTTTTTTCCTTTCTCATATTTTATTTTATTTTATTTTTTTTATTTTTTTGTAGATAATTATTTTTTACTGAAGGGTAGTTGACACACAGTATTACATTAGTTTCAGGTGAACAACACAGTGATTCAACATTTATATACATGATAATTCTAGCTACCAGCTATCACCATACAAAGTTGTTACAATATTTGACTATATTCCTTATGCTATACATTACATTCCAGTTACTTATTTATTTTACAATTGGAAGTGTGTACTTTTTTTTTTTGAGAGGGCATCTCTCATATTTATTGATCAAATGGTTGGTAACAACAATTAAATTCTGTATAGGGGAGTCAATGCTCAATGCACAATCATTAATTCACCCCAAGCCTAATTTTCGTCACTCTCCAATCTTCTGAAGCATAATGAATAAGTTCTTACATGGAGAACAAATTCTTACATAGTGAATAAGTTACATGGTGAACAGAACAAGGGCAGTCATCACAGAAACTTTCGGTTTTGATCATGCATTATGAACTATAAACAATCAGTTCAAATATGAATATTCGTTTGATTTTTATACTTGATTTATTTGTGGATACCACATTTCTCTCTTTCTTATTATTATTTTTAATAAAATGCTGAAGTGGTAGGTAGATGCAAGATAAAGGTAGAAAACATAGTTTAGTGTTGTAAGAGAGCAAATGTAGATGATCAGGTGTGTGCCTGTAGACTATGTGTTAATCCAAGCTAGATAGGGGCAATAAAACCTCCACGGATGCAGAAGATTTTTCTCAGAACAGGGGGCTTGAGGTTTTAAGCTTCACCTCTGTTGATCCCCAATTTCTCACCTGATGGCTCCCCTGTGACTGTGCCTATCTTAGGTTGTTCCTCCCTTGAGAAATCTTACCTGTCTCTGGCTAACCAGTCATCTTCTGGGACCATACAGGGAAATGTAAAGTTGGTAAGTGAGAGAGAAGCCATATTGTTTGAAAAGGTTAGCTTTTTACTTCTTTGCATATTTATGCCCTGTGTCTTCTATGCCCAGCATTTGTTTTGAGGTATCTTTACCACTTGGAGGAATTATGATACTCGGTAAATTTGATATGAGGCACGAATTCTATTTAAGAGTTGTAATTAGGCAGGAAAAGAAAAGCTATAGAAGTAACAGACGGAAGAAAAAATGGGAGGATTGATTAATTCTTTGACATATCTTCTTGTAGAGTAACTTCAGCATATATAGGTTTTAACTACTGATTAAATTGCACACACACATTAACATAATAGGAGTACAGTTACATACCCAAAGCAGACCTACAATTACCAGCCATCTCCAGTGAAACCAAGAAAACCAGTTAGGCACCTTAGGCATTTGTGAAAACTTATCTATGATATGGTGGATATTGTCCAACTGAACTTGAAGAGTCTGAGAGAAATCAGACAAATTAAAACAACTCATTCCTGGTGACTGTTCACATCCCATATGTTCTTTTAACAGTAGATAGTCTGTAGTTGTAAGATTTTGGAGTGCTACAATTTGCACTTCTCATAATTCTTGGTTGAGTTCCAACAGTATAGATCCAGTCAAATTTGTTGTTTTACTGTATGCACAGGCCAGCTTAGATATCTCCTTCTTCATTGCCATGGCAAGTCCAGGAACCAGTGGGATGAGTGCACCTATAGCTGTAGCAGCGCCTGGATCTTTGTTGAGGTATTTTGATGATTATCTTCTGGTATAAGTCTTCCAGAGAGTGCTGATGTTGGAAGTTCTTCTTCATATCATATCTTAGTTCATTTTCTGGGTAGCCAAATTAGGCTTTGATCCTCTGTATAAACACAAACAGATCCTTTGCCTACACTTTTTATGGCCTTTATACCATTGTGTAGGACTCATTGGAGATCACCACATGGGAACTGCTTTTTTTTAAGAGAAAGGAATATTATCAGAAAAATGTACCTCCATAGCTGATCATCTGACACCCTTTAAGTGGTGGAAATTAAGGATATTTAAAGCATGCATTAATTGTTGATTTACATTTAGTTTTATCCTATCAGGGAGTAGTCCATTCTTGGGTTCTGTGATTCTGCTGCTATTTTGTTCCTTCAGTTTTCCTTTGTTTTTATACTCCACAGATGAGTGAATTCATTTGGTATTTCTCTTCCTCCGCTTGACTTATTTCACTGAGCATAATACCTTCCAGCTCCATTCATGTTGCTGCAAATTGTAGGATTTGCCCTCTCCTTATGGCTGAGTAGTATTCCATTGTGTATATGTACCACATCTTCTTTATCCATTCATCTATTGATGGACATTTAGGTTGCTTCCAATTCTTGGCTATTGTAAATAGTGCTATGATAAACATACAGGTGCATCTGTCTTTCTCAAACTTGATTGCTGCATTCTTGGGATAAATTCCTAGGAGTGGAATTCCTGGGTCAAATGGTAAGTCTGTTTTGAGCATTTTGATGTACCTCCATACTGCTTTTCACAATGGTTAAACTAGTTTACATTCCCCCCAGCAGCGTAGAAGGGTTCCCCTTTCTCCACAGCCTTGCCAACATTTGTTGTTATTTGTCTTTTGGATGGCAGCCATCCTTACTGGTGTGAGGTAATACCTCATAGTAGTTTTATTTTGCATTTCTCTGATAATTAGCAATGTGGAGCATCTTTTCATGTATCTGTTAGCCATCTGTATTTCTTTTTTGGAGAACTGTCTGTTCAGTTCCTCTGCCCATTTTTTAATTGGGTTATTTGTTTTTTGTTTGTTGAGGCATGTGAGCTCTTTATATATTCTGGACGTCAAGCCTTTATCGGATCTTTCATTTTCAAATATATTCTCCCATACTGTAGGGTTCCTTTCTGTGCTATTGATGGTGTCTTTTGCTCTACAGAAGCTTTTCAGCTTAATATAGTCCCACTTGTTCATTTTTGCTGTTGTTTTCCTTGCCCGGGGAGATATGTTCAAGAAGAGGCCACTCATGTTTATGTCTAAGAGGTTTTTGCCTTTGTTTTTTTCCAAGAGTTTAATGGTTTCATGACTTACATTCAGGTCTTTGATCCATTTTGAGTTTACTTTTGTATATGGGGTTAGACAATGGTCCAGTTTCATTCTCCTACATGTAGCTGTCCAGTTTTGCCAGCACCATCTGTTGAAGAGACTGTCATTTCACCATTGTATGTCCATGTCTCCTTTATCAAATATTAATTGACCATATATGTCTGGGTAAGGTCTGGATTCTCTAGTCTGTTCCATTGGTCTGTGGCTCTGTTCTTGTGCCAGTACCAAATTGTCTTGATTACTATGGCTTTGTAGTAGAGCTTGAAGTTGGGGAGTGAGATCCCACCTACTTTATTCTTCTTTCTCAGGATTGCTTTGGCTATTCGGGGTGTTTGGTGTTTCCGTATGAATTTTTGAATTATCTGTTCGAGTTCATTGAAGAATGTTGCTGGTAGTTTCATAGGGATTGCATCAAATCTGTATATTGCTTTGGGCAGGATGGCCATTTTGACGATATAAATTCTTCCTAGCCATGAGCATGGGATGAGTTTCCATTTGTTAGTGTCCCCTTTAATTTCTCTTAAGAGTGACGTAGTTTTCAGAGTATAAGTATTTCACTTCTTTGGTTAGGTTTATTCCTAGGTATTTTATTTTTTTGATGCAATTGTGAATGGAATTGTTTTCCTGATTTCTCTTTCTGTTGGTTCATTGTTAGTGTATAGGAAAGCTACAGATTTCTGTCTATTAATTTTGTATCCTGCAACTTTGCTGTATTCCGATATCAGTTCTAGTAGTTTTGCAGTGGAGTCTTTGGGGCTTTTTATGTACAATATCATGTCATCTCCAAATAGTGACAGTTTAACTTCTTCCTTACAAATCTGGATTCCTTGCATTTTTTTGGTTTGTCTGATTGCCGTGGTTAGCACCTTCAGTACTATGTTAAATAACAGTGGGGAGAGTGGGCATCCCTGTCTAGTTCCCGATCTCAGAGGAAAAGCTTTCATCTTCTCGCTGTTCAAGGTAATGTTGGCTGTGGGTTTTTCATAAATGGCCTTTATTATGGTCAGGTACTTGCCCTCTATTCCCATTATGCTGAGAGTTTTTATCATGAATGGATGTTGACATTTGTCATATGCTTTTTCAGCATCTATGGAGATGATCATGTGGTTTTTGTCTTTCTCTTTGTTGATGTGGTGGATGATGTTGATGGACTTTTGAATGTTGTACTATCCTTGCATCCCTAGAATGAATCCCACTTGGTCATGGTGTACGATCCTTTTGATGTATTTTTGAATTCTGTTTGCTAATATTTTGTTAAGTATTTTTCCATCTACGTTCATCAGGAATATTGGTCTGTAGTTTCCTTTTTTGGTGGGGTCTTTTCCTGGTTTTGGTATTAGGGTGATGTAAGCTTCATAGAATGAGTTTGAGAGTATCCCCTCCTCATCTATTTTTTGAAAACTTTAAGGAGAATGGGTATTATGTCTTTCCTGTATGTCTGATAAAATTCCGATGTGAATCCATCTGGCCCGGGGGTTTTGTTCTTTGGTAGTTTTTTGATTACCGCTTCAATTTCCTTGCTGGTAATTGATCTGTTTAAATTTTGTGTTTCTTTCTGGGTCAGTCTTGGAAGGTTGTATTTTTCTAGGAAGTTGTCCTTTTCTCCTAGGTTTCCCAGCTTGTTAGCATATAGGTATTCATAGTGCTCTCTAATAATTCTTTGTATTTCTGTGGGGTCCATCGTGATATTTCCTTTCTCGTTTCTGATTCTGTTGATTTGTGTTTACTCTCTTTTCCTCTTAATAAGTCTTGCAAGAGGCTTATCTATTTTGTTTGTTTTCTCAAAGAACCAGCTCTTGGTTTCATTGATTTTTGCTATTGTTTTATTCTTCTCTATTTTATTTATTTCTTCTCTGATCTTTATTATGTCCCTCCTTCTGCTGACCTTAGTCCTCATTTGTTCTTCTTTTTCCAATTTCGATAATTGTGACATTAGACCATTCATTTGGGATTTTTCTTCCTTTTTTAAATATGCCTGGATTGCTATATACTTTCCTCTTTAGACTGCTATTTCTGTGTTGGGGCTTTGTGTTGTTGTTGTCGTTTGTTTCCATATATTGCTGAATCTCCATTTTGATTTGGTCATTGATCCATTGATTATTTAGGAGCGTGTTGTTAAGCCACCGTATGTTTGTGAGCCTTTTTGCTTTCTTTGTACAGTTTTTTTCTAGTTTTATGCCTTTATGGTCTGAAAAGTTGGTTGGTAGGTTTTCAATCTTTTTTAATTTACTGAGGCTCTTTTAGTGGCCTAGTATGTGGTCTATTCTGTAGAATGTTCTATGGGCACCTGAGAAGAATGTGTATCCTGTTGCTTTTGGATGTAGAGTTCTGTAGATGTCTATTAGGTTCATCTGTTCTAGTGCGTTGTTCAGTGCCTCTGTGTCCTTACTTATTTTTTGTCTGGTGGATCTGTCCTTTGGAGTGAGTGGTGTGTTGAAGTCTCCTAGAACGAATGCATTACATTCTATTTCCTCCTTTAGTTCTGTTAGTATTTGTTTCAGATATGTTGGTGCTCCAGTATTGGGTGCATATATATTTATAATGGTTATATCCTCTTGTTGGACTGAGCCCTTTTTCATTATCTAATGTCCTTCTTTATCTTTTGTTACTTTCTTTATTTTGAAGTCTGTTTTGTCTGATACCAGAATTGCAACACCTGCTTTCTTCTCTCTGTTGTTTGTATGAAATATCTTTTTCCATCCCTTGACTTTAAGTCTGTGCATGTCTTTGGGTTTGAGGTTAATCTCCTGTAAGCAGCATATGGATGGATCTTGCTTTTTTATCCATTCTATTACTCTGTGTATTTTGATTGGTGCATTCTGTCCATTTACATTTCAGGTGATTATTGAAAGGTATGTACTTATTGCCATTGCAAGCTTTAAGTTTGTGGTTACCAAAGGTTCAGGGTTAGCTTCTCTACTATCTTACTGTCTAACTTAACTCGCTTGTTGAGCTATTATAAACATGGTCTGATGATTCTTTATTTCTCTCCCTTCTTATTCCTCCTCCTCCCTTCTTCATATGTTGGGTGTTTTGTTTTGTGCTCTTTTAAGGAGTGCTCCCATCTAGAGCACTCCCTTGGGATACCCTGTAGAGGTGGTTTGTGGGAGGCAAATTCCCTCAACTTTTGCTTGTCTGGGAATTGTTTAATCCTTCCTTCATATTTAAATGATATTGGTGCTGAATACAGCAGTCTTGGTTCGAGGCCCTTCTGTTTCATTGCATTAAGTATATCATGCCATTCTGTTCTGCCCTGTAGGGTTTCTGTTGAGAAGTCTGATGATAGCCTGATGGGTTTTCCTTTGTAGGTGACCTTTTTTTCTCTCTGGCTGCCTTTAATACTTTGTCCTTGTGTTTGATCTTTGCCATGTTAATTATTATGTGTCTTGTTGTTGCCCTCCTTGGATCCCTTGTCATGGGAGTTCTGTGTACCTCTGTGGTCTGAGAGGCCATTTCTTTCCCCTAGTTTGGGGAAGTTTTCAGCAATTGTTTCTTCAAAGATACTTTCTATCCCTTTTTCTCTCTCTTCTTCTTCTGGTACCCCTATAATGCGGATATTGTTCCATTTCTATTGGACTCACAGTTCTCTTAGAATTCTTTCATTCTTGGAGATCCTTTTATCTCTCTCTGCATCAGCTTCTCTGTGTTCCTGTTCTCTGTTCTCTAGTCCATTAATGGTCTCTTGCATCTCGTCTATTCTGCTTTGAAGTCCTTCCAGAGCTTGTTTTATTTCTGTATTCTCCTTCCTTATTTCTTGCATATTTCTCTGCAAGTCCATCAGCATGGTTATGACTTTTGTTTTGAATTCTTTTTCAGGAAGAGTGGTTAAATGTATCTCCCCAGGTTCCTTCTCAAGAGAAGATGTAGCAGATGCTGAAGCTGTTTGTGTTAGTCTTGTCTGGATCATATTTTTTTGCCTTTTCATGTTGATAGTTGCTATTGACTGTCAGCTGGGAAGGCCAAACTTTTCACTTGCTACTGGCCTTTCTTTACTGGGAGAACTGCGACCCCTAGTGGCTTGTGTTGGGTAATTGTGTGTTGACTGTGTCTTTGTGTCTTGCCAGGACTGTATGGAGGGAGCACCCCAGAGGGGTACTGGACGGGGGGGGCTGTTTGGCTGTTTACCTCCATGAGGGGTCTCAGAGTTGTTGCCCAGGGGGTTAGTGCAGCCGGTTTTTCCTGTAATTTCCAGCAACTGGGCTGTGACCTATGTTGTTTCCGTCCAGCTGTTACATCCCTGTCCCTTTAAGACTTTGAAAATGCACTCACTTTTCTTTGTCACAGGGGCATCAGCTTCGGAACCTGCTCAGAGGTCTCACTGCCCTGTTTCCCTAGTTTCTAGCCCTCCACGCATGCACTGTGTCTGCGCTCTGGTGCAGGTGGTTGGGGCTGGGTGTTTAGCAGTCCTGGGCTCCCTCTCCCTCCCTGCACTCCAATACCTCCCCTCCCGCCACGAGCTGGTGGGAGGCGTGCTCGGATCCCGCCTGGCCGGGGGTTGTATTCTACCCCTTTCACCAGGAGCTGGGCTCTTGCATGTGTGGATATAGTCTGGCTGTTGTCCTGTGTCTTCTGGTCTCTCTTTTAGGATTAGTTGTATTTGTGGTATTTTCAAAAATATATATGTTTTTGGGAGGAGATTCCCACTGTCCAACTCACACCGCCATGTTGGCTCTGCCCACTCTCCCCTTTTTCATATTTTAAAGTCCAAGACTTATAATGAATGAGGACTATTACGTATCATGAGATTCAGGGTGTTTGGGATGGTTTGCTGAAGAATAACGTTACTGGTGAAGATTAAGACAATTCTGAGGTTATATAGCACTTCTTCAGTTTGCAACTGAGTAAGCATAGCCTTAGCTTAGTTACTCCCGGGAATAATTTTAAGGTGCCACAAGGTCTCCTATCTTTTACCTTGACAAATCAAGAATGCTTGAGAAAAGAAGGTGAGAAATAAAATGCTTCTGTGCTTAATGAGAGGAAGATGAGTAGAACAGAAAAAACTAAGAAGTGTTTGACCAAAGTAAATAAGCTCTTAATACACTTTAGGGAATATCCAAAAAATGAGAAAAAATAGCTAGAACCACCTATGTGGTACTCTATTTCCAACCCAAACAAAAAGTGTTGTTGATTAATAGTGAAAAGTTGACTCATCAACCTAAATACATGCTATCTTTTCCATTAATTTGCATTACTCAGACCCACTAAAGGGATGTAGTATTTGTTTTACAAAGAGACTTCAACAATTGTACTATGGAACATAACCATTTTCTTACAGAAAAGAAAAAGCCAAGTGAGTTTCTGGTCAGCCCGACTTAAGGTGAGCAGGAAGGAGCCTGCTGCCCTGACAGCAAGAGAAAACCAAATCATCTGCAAAATCATCATTTGCCTTAAGGCCTTGGGAGGCTAGGTTGCAGGGCAAACAACAAATCTGAAATTGAACAGCAGGCAACTCCAGAGAGAAACAAGACTCGAGCATTGCCTTACCTATGGCGAGCAAAGATGAAGATGTGGCTGCGATATGTGTGGGGAAAAAAATTAGCTGAAATGTTTAACAAAGCATTAAAGACTGAATGTGGGCTATTAGAAAAAATTAGAACTCCTTGATGCAGCAGATGAGAGGCTAGTTTGCACCCAGTTGTAGTCTTTGGACCTTACTGGGTGTACAGAACGAAGATTACAGAGTGCTTGACCTGGTGGAAGCTTCCCAGGGTGGGCGGGTCTGGAAGAGGGACCAGCTCCCAGATGCTAGTGAGCTCCTGACCCTTTTTCCCTTCAGGCAAAGGCCTTCTGCCTCTTGCCGAAGGCCTGTAGCATCAAGGGAAGAGAAAAGGGTTTCTTGTGATTATAATGGGGTTTAGTGGAGAGGTTTTTAGGGTTTCTGCTCCACCCTTGGCTTTAAGCCATTGGCTGCATATGCACTTCAGAGGGTACCTCTCCCCACACACTTGTTCCCCTCCCCTGTGGTCTTGCTTTTCACTTAGTACCACCATCCATGTGGGAGGAGATCTGAGGGTAGGGCATACAGCCAGGCTTAACTGACTGGGTCTCAGGGGTGAGCCTTTCTCAGCCATCTGCCCCTTACCCAGCTTAGTGCCACTGCTGGTCAGAGCCCAGGATGAAGGAGGTGAGGGGGTGAGCTCCCTGGGGAAGAGTGTTCTAGACAGGGGAGGGACATAAGGTAGGAACTTGTCTGTCATATTCAAGGTACATGAAGGAGCCAGTGTGGCTGGAAGGGAAAGGGTGACATGACATGTGGGAGGCAGGCCAGAGATGACTGTGCTGCTCTGTCATGAGAGACCTTGGATGCCACTTGAACGTCTTTGGCAGTGACTTTGATTGAAAAGAGAAATATTGGGGAGTTTTAAGCAGGAAAGTGACTTGGTCTGACTTTAGCTTTAAAAGGACTGTCTGGCTGCTGAGAAAAGGTAAAGTCAGGATGAGGATTGGTAGGAGGCTGGTGTCATAATCTAGGAAAGGTTGGAGGCTGCTCAGAACAGCGCGGTGCAGTGGATGTATTTTGAACAGAGCCAGTATGATATTCTAAGGGACATCAGATGGGCAGAGTTAATATAATGTAATTATTTAAATAATACACATCTTTAACCAAAAGCACAAATCAATAAGATTGTACACAAAAACTGGAAGTCATTTAAAAAAATGGATGAAACCTGGTAAAGAAAATAAGGAAAAGTATACCTATCCTATGTAAACATACTAATCTCTTTTCTTAATATATTCTCCAACTTGATTCAAGAAACTGCATAGAATTAAAGATGTTTGCAATGTGATGCTGGTCTTATATTCATTAAGAAAGAATAATGCAGGACAAAATTATCAAATGTAACAGTAAATCACAGACAAGTTTAATTATAGTTGTAACAGTAATTAAAATGCAAACAGGATACTACAATTATGAAACTTTCAGTTAATAATATTATCCAAATGTAAACTCAAAAATAAAGTCAGAAAAAAGAATTTACAAAAATATTATAATTGATGCTAATAATTTGGCAAATATTACACACAAACTCATAGAAATATAGATAGTACAATTTAAAATTATAGTTATATTTTTAAATTTTATATTTTTCAGGTATGTATAGAGCATTTACAAAAATGGGTAAAAAGTATTACACATAGAAAAATGTCGATTTTGTAAAATACACATGGTAAGAGCCTTACTTCCATAAGACATTGCAAAAAACAAATTTGGTAAAAATTGATAAGAAAATCCCTCAAATAATAAAATGGAAAATATCTAATGAACAAATTGAGTCATGTAAGTCAGAACTATAATTGTAGAATACTTATGAAATACTGAAATGATAGTGACACAAAAGTTCATGGCTTTAAATCGTATATTGCTGGTTATAAACTCCTGCTAACTTAGCAACTTCACATGTATTTATTGCCTCATTCTGGGCCCGAACAAACTGGGTTCTCGTCCCTGAATCTCCTAAGACTGCAATCACAGCTGTGGCTGGGCTACTATCCTCTTTGGAGCTCAGAATCCTCTTTCGAGCTCAAGTGCGTTTTCAGAATTCAGTTTCTTGAAGTTGTAGGACTGAGTTTCCTCTTAGCTGCTGGTGGTCAGCAGGTCTCCTCTCAGCAACTGGCAGCCCCTGCAGTCCCGTGTTGCGTGGCCCTCCCACACACCATCCAACAGCACACAGCTAACCTCAAAGCCAGCAGGACAATCTCCCGCTGCTCTTTGCAAAGATGGTCTTATATAAGTATGACGATGAATAGCCATCAGCAGTGCCGTAAGCATAACTAATTAAGGGAGTAACTGTCCCATCACCTTGGCCATCATTGTATTGCTAGAAGTAAGTGACAAAGAAAGAGTCACACAAGCACATGCCTTCTTGGGGGTCATCTTAGAAGTGTATTATAGTGTCCCTCTCCCTGATTTGCATAAATATGATTGTTGGTCTCAGTGTATATATGCAATTATGAATATAGAAGAAAAATTCTGAGGATGAGTATGGATGGAGTCCATCAAATATTTTGTGGTTTTTGATGATTCCTTAAACTCTGATTTATGACCTTAATTTCCATGACCAGTGTTTGTATCTATTCAAATCATCATGGTAAACACATTAATACCTTGTTTCTTTTCTTGACTAAAGGGCCAATTATCTTTATTTGCTGTGTATAGAACTAAGCTTTAAAGCCAACATTCATAGATCAAATACAAAAGAGAATTGTATGTACCATGTGAGGGAGCAAATAGAAATTTTAGCGTTCCAGGTGAAAAGAGTAACTGGGTCAAAGAGAAAGTGTCCTGGTGCTTCATGATACACATGCACGCGTGCATGTGCACACACCGTGATTGATTCAGTACTAATGTAGGTTCAAATACGTTTAAGTAACATATATACACATTTGCATGCCTTAACACACACGTGTACTTATACATGTATCTAGGTGCGTGTACACAGAAATAACCTCATCTCACTTTAAAATAGAGGGCAGAAACTTAAATACTTCAAAGTTACATAAGTGTAAATTAGAGTTGTTAATGTATTTCAAGTATTTTATAATAAATTCTTAATATATTTTACTTCTGCACACTAATACTGAAATGTAAATGAAAATATGCAATAAATTATAGTTCTATGCTTGTTAATTTTGTTGCCCATCATTATCACCAATGGAAATTGTTGAAATTCTAATTCTGACTCCTTTTTTTTTCACCCTGTCTTAACATAATACTTTGAAAATGGGTTTTTATTTCTGTTTTTGTTTTTTGCTGAAAGGATTCTTTTTAACATCTTAAGCTGGAGGCACTTATTTCTCATTGGCTTGTAGATCCCAGGTAAGCAGCTGGATATTTATGTCTGGCATTAACAGACGGGAAGTGCATAAATCCATTCCACTGGATAAGGGCATCTAAGAGTGATTTTAGAGGAATTGGAAAGATTACAGTAGGATTGGATTACAGAGTCAAGAAGATGAGAGAAATTGGAGGAATTTTCTGGAAAGACATGTGAAGGATGGAGATAGCGCTAGGAGGAGGAATTAATAATAAAGTAGAGGGTTAAATGACAGAGAAAAATATTTGAAAAGGTGGTAAAAAATGGGATTCATGTCTAGAATGAAGGAAAATATTAGTAGAGAAATAAATATATTTGGTTTTGGAACAAGACGGGAATAAAACTGATAGTTTTATTACCTCAGTGTATCATAAGGGAAGTCATTAGTCAATTTCTATTTACTTTAAAAAGTGTTAATATAGCTATGAATCCCGTGTCCTTCAGAATCTCATGAGGGTTGAAAATTAGTGTTTTCTAACATTATAATAAGCAAGTTTTAGGGACAATGAATTTTGAGAAAGATTTAGTTTTTCTGGCTTGCATCCTATGTCCTGAGCAATTAAAATGTTTTAAATACTCGACTATTTTAGTGTTTACATACTTTAATGTACTTGTCTAGAGAAGGGATGAAACTAAAAGCTATTTGCTCCTAATCCCTAGGCCTAAACCTTTTATTTTATTCCTGTTTCTGAAAGAACTGTTCTTTAGGCAGTATATTTTGCTTTGCTAAATGAACAAATGGGACTTTGCTAAATGAACAAATGGGACTATATCAAGCTGAAAAGCTTCTGTACAGCAAAGGACACCATCAATAGAACAAAAAGGTATTCTACAGTATGGGAGAATATATTCAAAAATGACAGATCCGATAAAGGGTTGACATCCAAAATATATATAAATCTCACACAACCCAACAAAAAAAAGCAAATAATCCAATTAAAAAATGGACAGAGGAGTTGAATAGACAGTTCTCTAAAGAAATTCAGATGGCCAACAGACACATGAAAAGATGCTCCACATAGCCTGTCATCAGAGAAATGCAAATTAAAACCACAATGAGATATCATCTCACACCAGTAAGGATGGCTAATATCCGAAAGACAAACAACAACAAATGTTAGCAAGGCTGTGGGGAAAGGGGTATCCTCCTACACTGCTGTTGGGAATGTAAATTAGTTCAACTATTGTGGAAAGCAGTATGGAGGTTCCTCAAAATGCTCAAAATAGAAATACCATTTGACCCAGGAATTCCACTTCTAGGAATTTACCCTAAGAATGCAGCACTCATTTGAAAAAGACAGATGCACCCCTATGTTTATCACTGTACTATTTACAATAGCCAAGATATGGAAGCAACCTAAATGTCCATCAATAGATGAATGGATAAAGAAGATGTGGTACATATACACAATGAAATATTCTCAGCCATAAGAAAAAAACAAATCCTACCCTTCACAACAACATGGATGGAGCTAGAGGGTATTACGCTCAGTGAAATAAGCCAGGCAGAGAAAGACAAGTACCAAATCATTTCACTCATATGTGGAGTATAAAAACAAAAGAAAACTGAAGGAACAAAATAGCAGCAGAAGCACAGAACCCAAGAATGGACTAATAGTTACCAAAGGGAAAGAGACTGGGGAAGACGGGTGGGAAGGGAGGGATAAGGGTGGAAAGAAAAGAAAGGGGGCATTATGATTAGCATGTATAGTGTTGGGGGGGCACAGGGAGGGCTGTGCAACACAGAGAAGACAAGTAGTGATTTTATAGCATTTTACTATTTTGAAGGACAGTGTGAACTTTGTGACAAGTAGTGATTTTACAGCATCTTACTATGTTGATGGACAGTGACTGTGAATGGGGATGTGGTGGGGGAGACTTGGTGAAGGGGGGAGCCTAGTAAACAATGTCCTTCATGTAACTGTAGATTAATGATACCAAAATAAAAAAATAAAAAAATAAAAGAAATGTGCTTTGCTGAAATGTCACTGATCACCCATTTACATTTACGAACAGAAGATGGCCATAGATGTGATCTGATATGGTCAAATTTTTTTCTCAATTACTATATCACCTTCATTTCTCTTAACAATTTCTTGAAATTCTTACAATTCTCATTTCTTTTTGTTAGCACTTTCAAAAGTGCCTCTAAGTGGAAATATTCAATGGCTGCCATGATATACTGGGTTATTATCTGTTGTTTTCTTTTTGTGACATATTACTTCATCAAATTAACATTTTATAAAAATCCAAAGGATATGAAAAAGAACAAGTCTAATTTGAGAAAGACTAAGTGTAAAAACCAGGACAGGCCTTGGCAAATGTGTTACTGACCTTAAGGAAAGATGGCCAGGAATCTTGAGCATCTCAAGATAGTTTGAGACAGTCACAGGATGTTTAAATGAAAATAGGAAAAGAGAATAATTCACAGATTTACAAATACTTCACTTAGTCTAGAAGTTAAATCGTATTAAATATTCTATATCCATTCATTACACATTGTCTTATGCCAGTGTGCTTCTCCAACAGAATCTCCTAGTCTTTCTCTTTTTCTCACCTTGTCTGGACAGGGATATGCCTTTGTTCTCTTCCTCTGGTGCCCCACACTCTTCAGAGCCCATCCCTTCATATGTGCATTACATCTTCTGGTCATCTACCTCCCTCTCACTCATTAAAGCCTCAGATGAAATGTCCTCCAAAGAGAAAACATCTCGGACACAGGTCTAAATTTGTTCCCTTATGTTACTGACTGCAATTTTTTGCATTTCTTTCCAAGTATTTAAAAAATTTTTATTTTGTATTTATTTGTTTCAATATTTAAGATCAGTCTCCCTTTTTCAACCATAAGCTGCGTTTGCAGAGTTCAGCTTTGTATACTCAGTACTTAGCTGATTAAATTAGCACTTAATATTTATTGAGTGAATAAATTAACATATTTAGCAGGACATCTAATGTTAAAAAAATCAAGAAACAGAGAAACAGAACCCCAATATTTCTATTCTCCCTCTCTGGTGGACTTGAAGAAACAAGTGATAGAGGTGGCCTGATCCTGGCAAGGCCAAACTTTGTGCCTTACCCATTTACAGTCATAAAATGAACTCACCAAACCTCATGTGGAATTTGCAATGGAAATTTTTATTTTTCCAAGGCAATTGGTATTTTAAATTCATCATAGAACATAGTGACATGTAATGTTAAGTATACACAAATAAATGCCCCAAAAATACAATTATAACTTTTGAACCAATACTTGGGAATTCTGACTCCTTATAAATAGCCCAAGATATTTACATCTGTGTCAAATGTGAGGAAAAAAGTACTTCTTTTCAGATGGCTTGCTCTTGAGTGTTTCCAAAGAACCAATTCCTTTGAATTGGCTTCATGACTGAAAAATGCAAACCAGGCCAGAATAAGAGATTGACAATGCAAAATATCTTTGAAGTTTCAAAGATGTTGAAACATTCCTTTACTAACTTTAAGTAGTCATTTTACTGTGAATTCTATGAGTTATTACCTTATTTATAGAATAATAACTAAATACTGTTAAGCTTTGTAATTACTTATATCCTAGGTCACTAAACACAGAGTAGAATTTTTAAAATGTATACTTTAAAAAATAAGGTTGCTTCATCTTTGTAATGTAAAGGGAGGAGTCATAATTATTGCACACATTGCCCCCCAACCCCCAAACTCTCTGTATTGCACAGGCAGAGTGTGCTGAGGTAGGCAACACTAGAGGCTATGGGAAGTATTCCAGTAGAGGCATATGGTTTCATTATTGTTTATATCCTAGGAGAATTAGGAGGGGGCCACGTAACAATGTTTTCTGTGCTGAGGAATGGCCCCATTTGAAAGGGGGAGCAACCAGATTTAAGGAAGAGGGATTTGCATGAAAGTCATCTTGTACCAGCTAGACTATTGTTCTGTTAAGTTCAAGGGATGCAGTAAGAAAAAAACAGGGCAAGTTGGTGGGGAGAATGTTTTCTCTCCTTAATTGCCATACAGAAAATACAGGTGATCAGTAAATTACACAGAAACTCCTCAATAATGACAGGAGAATGACGAAGTATCACTAAAATCTATCTCTCATCACCTAACCAAATGCTGAAAAACATTAAAAGTAAGGAAAGAATTCACTTCTAGGAAGACAAAATCATTGAAAAAAAACTAAACAACCTTAATAAGTAAACACCTAAGAGAGGTTGTCTCAGACGATCCTGTCATGTATTGGCAAAGAAACACCCGGTGTGAGGAGAGAAGGTGGTGAAAGGCTTTCTAGGCTCATCAGTGAACGGAGACTGCATATCAAGCCAATAGGTGACTCAAACCTGTGTGATTATCCACAGTGCTATGTGCTTCTGGAAGGTTCTGTTATGCCAGACTCTCAAAGTTGGTCTGATAGAAATGACATAAAGGTCTTAGATGAGAAAGTGTCAGGAGAATTTTTGTTTTAAAAATTTTGTTTAAACGTTAAAAAATATAAGGCAAAATTAAGAGGAAAAAAAGTTTAAGAATTTTTAAAAATACAAATGTATTACTATTAGATAAATTAATAATTTTAAAAAATAATTAAAAAGTGGCTTTTGAAGTACTGAGAACCAGAATAGAAAACCCGTGCACTCTATCAGTGATGACATTCCTTCTCATGGCTTGTGCTCTAGTAGGAGAGAACCACAATAGGACTCAGTGCACCCGAGCTGTCTTTCCTGTCAGATATATAGGGTGCTCACATCTTTCTGTATATCTTAAATCATATGTCCTACATGTTCACCTTTTAATTCTATGAGATTAAAGTGATCTAAGTTATGGTGCAATATAGCCAGCTCTTTCTTAAAGGAATTTTATATCAACATGTATGTTACTTATGAGTAAAACAAACAAGCAAAAATCCAAAACAATTCATGAAATCCCAGCAAAATTATAAAGTATTGCCAAGTAAGAAAATTAAAAATACCAATAATGTATATACTACTAACTCTTTAGTTTGCTTTTTCAAATGTTTTCCATTGATTTATATAATACTTTAATAATGTAAATTTATTGTCTATATCTTTTAGATCCTGCTTTTTTTTCATCTCACAATGAATTATGAGTGTTTTTCTCAATTAAAGTTCATGAAGATAATCAGTGGCTAATTAACACTTCATATTTCTAGAGACACAGTCATTTTTAAAACATTCTTTGCTTTGGAAATTTACCTTGCTTCAAATATACTAATCATACATAATGGAAGCATAATGATTCCTATAACTACAGATTATCAGTATTCCTACTTATTTCCACATGGTAAATTGAATTTCAGGAAGTAAAATAGTTTTTTCCATTTTTATGAATATTTTGAGATTTCTAAGATAAAATGGCAAAATATCCTTTAGAAAATTTGAACAACTTAATAACTTCATTTGCATTTAATAAGGAAAGAAAAATGGATCTGTATGCTTTCATTGATGAGATTAGCCTCCTTATAGAACTTAGACATGGTATTCCATCTCATCCCCCTTCATCAGACATCTTGGTAGCAATGGAAGTTAGTGAAATATTGAGGGGAAGATGCTCATTGCTGGTGAGATGCTGTTACTTAAGTTTTGGTTGGTGTGAGAAATTCTCTTTTCATGGGTTACACAAACTGTGACTCCAGGAAAAAAGTGCTGTCAGGGAATCTATTTTTGAAGGAATCTTAGTCATTGATACGAAGGCAATTTAAGTCTCCTATAATGTAAAGGTTTTCTGTACTGTCTTTTTAAGTTGTAGAGCACTTTTCATCCTAAAACTTTGCTTGCTTTGGTAAAGAGTGCATAAGACATCACCTTGCTCTTTGACATCTGTGAGTTTTATTATCTTGGACAAGCTTCTTAAAAATCCTTTTCTTTCAGGTTCATTTCTTGTCTAACACTTTATAACATGCAGTGACAATTAGCTAATGTAGTTTGGGAATACAGAAAAGGAGTAAAGGAACAAAAGAGAGAAGAAGTTGGGAGAGAGAGAGAAAGAGAGAGACTGGCAGGAAGGTAAGGACCGTGGAGCAAAGGCTCTCTCGTTGGGGCTGCTGTCTAAATATCTGGGAGGATCCCTGGTTAGAAATGCCTCGCTTGGGAGGCACCAGGAGAGGAGAACTCCCAATAGAGCAAAGGGCTAGGCTCTGATTATTCTTGGAAAACTTAAAACCTGAGATATATTGCCATACATTCTTTTCCATGCTTGTACTTATATTTGTAATTTTATATTGAATTCACTGCTATAAAAATATATCACATACAGTAACAAGAAAACAATTTAAATAACAAGATAAATGCTAGGTTATTCTTCAATAGTTCACTTTCTAATAATTGCCACACTGAAACTTTATTCAGACTACCTCCTGAAGATGTCAATTTTTTGTGATAACATACAGTGGATTAACACTAGTTTTATATACAGAAGTTAAAATTTTCATTCATATATACCTACTGCTTGTTGGCAATAAGATCCTATTATTTCATACAATAGATGTTTAAAGTGATAGGTTTGGAATAGATAAGATTGTTTTATTAATATTATACATATTTTCATCATATTACCATAACCACGTTGTCTCAAACGATTTTCAGTTTCTCTCGGATTGAATTATTTTCTCTTTTCTGTAAAGTTCAGTAAATCTACAAACTACTAGGTCTAAGATTTACTCTTTCTTTTTCTAAATGGTCTTCTCACATGAACTTTTGCAATTAGATTCATGCCTATTCTGTGTAATAAAATAGCTCTTCTGGAAAGTCACATTTGCCTTTTTAGAACTATAAACAGCTTTTCAAGGTGAAAGCGATAGCTGCAGCTAATAAGGCAAATTTCTGTGGCCACCAGAGAGTTATTTTTTTAACATCTTAACATCTGCAGTGGCCACTGAGACCTAAAATTACTTATCCATTTGGGAAGAATAAGCTAGGAAATTTAGACAAATAACCAATTTGTGTTTTTCTTGTGTTGAATTTTTGAAAGAGTTAATTAGTCAATTGGTGGTTTGATTTTGTAGGAAAGTCTAGCGATGCTGTATAATCAGGGAACAGCAAAGGCATTTAAATATGTGGTTCACCAAATTTCTACCATTTCAGAATTTCCTACAAGATCTGTGTTGTGTACTCAGCTGTTTGTGCCTTTGCATCCAACCTTGGCATTGTGAGGCCGTGAGCCCATGCTGCTGCTTCTGTGCACAGACTTCTGAGCCAAGAGGCTTCACTGAAATCACTGGGTAAATAACGGATCAGTAAAGATGCTTTTGGACCCCTGTGCCTGAAAACTACCTGGAGCTTGTTAGGAAAAGCAGAATCAGGATGCAGTGCCTCACTCATAAAACTGGAAAGTACAGAGGTTAACCTGAAGTTAAAAAACACCAAATACTCTAGTCATATCATAGCCCTCTTTAAAAAAATCCCTGTGTTCCTCTGTGCAGAGAAGGATTCTTAAATATGGCAAGAGAAAATGGTTATCAACCAGTTTCAACATATGTGGTCCTTATAGTCCATGGGCTTAAAGTGTGGGCTTTTTTATTCTCTTTTTCTGGATCTCATATCTTTAGTGGGGGGTAGGGAACTGGGGAAGACACCATAATAGACGTGCTCTCTGGAAGAAATGGAGCTAGAGAGGGGTGATTTCCAGAGTAAAATAGTGTTAATTTTATTAGATTATGGGGCAAGAGTTGCTGGAAAAGCTAAACAATAGATGTCTCTTTTAGCCACTCTGAAATTCAAGTCTATGTATAAATGCCTGAATTTGTGTGACATCTTCACTGAATAGAATATTTTCTTGAAACCAGAAGAAAAAAAATGTTTTTTTACTTAAAAGTAGGAATGGCTAAAGACTTGCCATGTGTTAATGAAGCTGAAGAATAAGCAATTAAAAAATCCTAATGTCTGAAAAATTACATCCATTAAATCTGCATTATACTGCTGTTAACTAAGGGATTTTATTATGTCATACAATAGATACTTGAGATGATTAGCTTAGAAAAGATAAAATTGCTTTATTTACATATATTTATTTTTCTCATGTTAACCATAACTATGTTTCTTTTTTATAAAACATAATAGTCACAAGTTGCACTTAATTTTGTACAAAGAAACTAAAAATTCATAGCTTTACCTTGATAGCAGTATGTACATTTATGTCTATGATATTTACATTCCTTCCATGCTTAGATTTTTTTTAAGATATATAATCATTAAAAATACTTAGATTTTTGCAAAATAGTTTAACATTTTTTTGGCATCATTAATCTACAATTACATGAAGAACATTATGTTTAATAGGTTCCCCTCTTCACCAAGTCACCCTCACGTACCCTTTCACAGTCACTGTCCATCAGTGTAGTAAGATTATATAAAATCACTACTTGTCTTCTCTGTGTTGCACATCCCTCCCCATGCCCCCCACACAATATACATGCTAAACATAATGCCCTCTTTCTTTTTCCCCACCCTTGTCCTTCCCTTCCCAACCATCCTCCCCAGTCTCTTTCCCTTTGGTAACTGTTAGTCCATTCTTGGGTTCTGTGATTCTGCTGCTGTTTTGTTCCTTCAGTTTTCCTTTGTCCGTATACTCCACTTATTAGTGAAGTCATTTGGTACTTGTCTTTCTCTGCCTGGCTTATTCCACTGAGCATAATAAACTCTAGCTCCATCCATGTTGTTGTGAATGGTAAGATCTATTTTTTTCTTATGGCTAAGAAATATTCCATTGTGTTTATGTACCACCTCTTCTTTATCCATTCATCTACTGATGGACATTCAGGTTGCTTCCATATCTTGGCTATTGTAAACAGTGCAGTGATAAACATAAAGGTGCATCTGTCTTTTTCAAACTGGAGTGCTGCATTCTTAGGGTAAATTCCTAGAAGTGGAATTCCTGGGTCAAATGGTATTTCTATATTGAGCATTCTGAGGAACCTCCATACTCCTTTCCACAATGGTTGAACTAATTTACATTCCCACCAGCAATGTAGCAGGGTACCCGTTTCTAAACAACCTCTCCAACATTTGTTGTTGTTTGTCTTTTCGATGATGTCGATCCTTACTGGTGTGAGGTGATATCTCATTGTGGTTTTAATTTGCATTTCTCTGATGATTAGCGATGTGGAGCATCTTTTCATGTGCCTGTTGGCCATCTGAATTTCTTCTTTAGAGAACTTTCTATTCAGCTCCTCTGCCCATTTTTTAATTGGATTATTTGCTTTTTGTTTGTTGAGGTGTGTGAGCTCTTAATATATTTTAGATATCAACCCTTTATTGGGTCTGTCATTTCTGAATATATTCTCCCATACTGTAGGATACTTTTTTGTTCTACTGATGGTGTCCTTTGCTGTACAGTAGCTTTTTAGCTTAATATAGTCCCACTTGTCCATTTTTGCTTTTGTTTCCCTTGCCTGGTGACATGTTCATGAAGAAGTCATTCATATTTATGTCCATGAGATTTTTGCCTGTGTTTTTTTCTAAGAGTTTTATGTTTTCATGACTTGTAATCAGATCTTTGATCCATTTCTAGTTTATGTTTGTGTATGGGGTTAGACAGTGGTCCCACTTCATTCTCCTACATGTAGCTGTCCAGTTTTGCCAGCACCATCTGTTGAAGAGACTGTCATTTCCCCATTGTATGTACATGGCTCCTTTATCATATATTAATTGTCCATATATGTTTGGGTTAATGTCTGGAGTCTCTGTTCTCTTCCACAGGTCTGTGGCTCTGTTCTTGTGCCAGTACCAAATTGTCTTGATTACTGTGTCTTTGCAGTAGAGCTTGAAGTTGGGAAGCAAGATACCCCCACTTTATTCTTCCTTCTCAGGATTGATTTGGCTATTGGGGGTCTTTGGTAGTTCCATATGAATTTTTGAACTATTTGTTCCAGTTCTATGAAGAATGCTATTGGTAATTTGATAGGGATTGAATTGAATCTGTATATTGCTTTGGGCAGAATGCCCATTTTGACGATATTAATTCTTCCTAGCCAGGAGCATGGGATGAGTTTCCATTTGTTAATGTCCTCTTTAATTTCTCTTAAGAGTGACTTGTAGTTTTCAGGGTATAGGTCCTTCAATTCCTTGGTTAGGTTTATTCCTTGGTATTTTATTCTTTTGGATGCTATTGTGAATTGAATTGTTTTCCTGATTTCACTTTCTATTAGTTCATTGTTAGTGTATAGGAAAGCTACAGATTTCTGTGTGTTAATTTTGTATCCTACAACTTTGCTGAATTCCGTTATTAGTTCTAGTAGTTTTGCAGTGGAGTCTTTAGGGTTTCTTATGTACAATATGTCATCTGCAAATTGTGATAGGTTGACTTCTTCTCTACCAAACTGGATTCCTTGTATTTCTTTGTTTTGTCTGATTGCCATGACTGGCACCTCCAGTACTATGTTGAGTAACAGTGGGGAGAGTGGGCATCCATGTCTTGTTCCCGATCTCGGAGGCAAAGCTAAGCTTTCAGCCTCTCACTGTTCAGTATGATGCTAGCTGTGGGCTTATCATATATGGCCTTTATTATGTAGAGATACTTACCCTCTATTCCCATTTTGTTGAAAGTTTTTATTATGAATGGATGTTGAATTTGTCAAATGCTTTTTCAGCATCTATGGAGATGATCATGTGGTTTTTGTCCTTCTTTTCGTTGATGTGGTGGATGATGTTGACGGATTTTCTAATGTTGTACCATCCTTGCATCCCTGGGATGAATCTCACTTGTTCATGGCGTTTGATGCTCTTGATGAATTCTGTTTGCTAATATTTTGTTGAGTACTTTTGCATGTACGTTCATCAGGGATATTTGTCTGTATTCTTTTTTGGTGGGGTCTTTGCCTGGTTTTGGCATTAGGGTTATGTTGGCTTCATAGAATGAGTTTGGGAGTATTCCCTCCTCATATTTTGTGGAAAACTTTAAGGTGAATGGGTATCATGGCTTCTCTTTATGGCTAATAAAATTCTGAGGTAAATCCATCTGGCCTGGGTGTTTTGTTCTTGGGTAGTTTTTTGATTACTGATTCAATTTCATTGCTGTTAATTGGTCTGTTTAGATTTTCTGTTTCTTTCTGGGTCTGTCTTGGAAGGTTGTATTTTTCTAGGAAGTTGTCTATTTCTCCTAGGTTTTCCAGCTTGTTGGCATATAGGTTTTCATAGTATTGTCTAATAATTCTTTGTATTTCTGTGGGGTCCATCGTGATTTTTCCTTTCTCATTTCCGATACTGTTAATGTTTGTTGACTCTCTTTTTCTCTTAATAAGTCTGACTAGAGGCTTATCTATTTTGTTTATTTTCTCAGAGAACCAGCTCTTGGTTTCACTGATTTTTTTCTATTACGTTATTCTCATTTTTATTTACTTCTTCTCTGAGCTTTATTATGTCCCTCCGTCTGCTGACCTTAGGCCTCATTTGTCCTTCTTTTATACAATTTTGATAATTGTGACATTAGACTATTCATTTGGGATTGTTCTTCCTTCTTTAAATGTGCCTGGATTGCTATATACTTTCCTCTTAAGGCTGCTTTTGCTGCATCCCACAGAAGTTGGGGCTTTGTGCTGTTGTTGTCATTTGTTTCCATATATTGCTTTTTAATTTGTTCATTGATCCATTGATTATCGAGGAGCATGTTGTTAAGCCTCCATATGTTTGTGAGCCTTTTTGCTTTCTTTGTACAATTTATTTGTAGTTTTATACCTTTATGGTCAGAAAAGTTGGTTGGGAGGATTTCAATCTTTTTATATTTACTGAGGCACTTTTTGTGGCCTCGTATGTGGTCTATTCTGTAGAATGTTCCACGTGCACTTGAGAAGAATGTGTATCCTGTTGCTTTTGGATGTAGAATTCTATAGATGTCTGTTAGGTCCATCTGTTCCAGTGTGTTGTTCAGTGCCTCTGTGTCCTTATTTATTTTCTGTCTGGTGGATCTGTACTTTGGAGTGAGTGGTGTGTTAATGTATCCCAAAATGATTGCACTGCATTCTATTTTCTCCTTTAATTCTGTTAGTATTTGTTTCACATATATTGGTGCTCCTGTATTGGGTGCATGTAAGTTTATAATGGTTATATCCTCTCGTTGGACTGAGCCTTTTATCATTACATAATGTCCTTTATCTCTTGTTACTTTCTTTATTTTAAGTCTATTTTGTCTGATACTAGTATTGCAACACCTGGTTTTTTCTTTCTGTTGTTTGCATTAAATATCTTTTTCCCTCCCTTGGCTTTTAATCTGTGCATGTCTTTGGGTTTGAGGTAAGTCTCTTGTAAGCAGCATATAGATGGATCTTGCGTTTTTATACATTCCATTACTCTCTGTCTTTTGATTGGTGCATTCAGTTCATTTACATTTAGGGTGATTATTGAAACATATGTACTTATTGCCATTGCAGTCTTTAGATTCGTGGTTACCAAAGGTTCAAGGTTAGCTTCTTTACTATCTTACTGTCTTACCTCACTCGCTCATTGAGCTATTATAAACACAGTCTGATGATTATTTCTTTCCCTTCTTATTCCTCCTCCTTCATTCTTCATATGTTGGGTGTTTTGTTCTGTGCTCTTTTTAGGAGTGCTCCCATCTATAGCAGTCCCTCTAAGATACCCTGTAGAGGTGGTTTGTGGAGGCAAATTCCCTCAACTTTTGCTTGTCTGGGAATTGTTTAATCCCTACTTTATATTTAAATAATAATTGTGCTGGATACAGTGTCCTTGGTTCAAGGCCCTTCTGTTTCATTGCATTAAATATATCATGCCATTCTCTTCTGGCCTGTAAGGTTTCTGTCGAGAAGTCTGATGATAGCCTGATGGGTTTTCCTTTGTAGGTGACCTTTTTTCTGTCTCTGGCTGCCTTTAATACTCTGTCCTTGTCCTTGATCTTTGCCATTTTAATTATTATGTGTCTTGGTGTTGTCCTCTTTTAGTCCTGTCTCTCGGGAGTTCTGTTTGCTTCCATAGTCTGAGAAACTATTTCCTCCCCCAGTATGGGGAAGTTCTCAGCAATTATGTTCTCAAAAACACTTTCTATCCCTTTTTCTCTCTCTTCTTTTTCTGGTACCCCTATAATGTGGATATTGTTCCTTTTGGATTGCTCACACAGTTCTCTTAATATTTTCTCATTCCTGAAGATCCTTTTATCTCTCTCTATGTCAGCTTCTATGCGTTCCTGTTCTCTGGTTTCTATTCCATCAATGGCCTCTTGCACCTTATTCATTCTGCTTATAAATCCTTCCAGAGATTGTTTCACTTCTGTCATCTCCCTCCAGACATCTGTAATGTCCCTCCGGATGTCATCCCTTAGCTCTTGCGTATTTCTCTGCAGCTCTGTCAACATGTTTATGATTTTTATTTTGAATTCTTTTTCAGAGAGACTGGTTAGGTCTGTCTCTGCAGATCATCTCTCAGGTGTCGTCTGAACTATTTTGGACTGGACTAAATTTTTTGCCTTTTCATATTGGTAGTAGTGGCTGTAGGCAGGTTTCAGGTGTGTCAGCTGGGATAAGAAAGTCATTTCCTTCTTGCTGGATGCCTTGCCCTTCTCTGCTGCCTGTGTTGATTACCCACACTCCTGGAGAAGCCACCAGTTAATCCCCTAAGCTGCTGAGGGTGGGGTGTCCGTCAGAGCGGCGTGATACCCTTCAGGGAGTGGCAAGCATGCCAGCTGCACTCCTCCATGATAGCAGCTCCCTGCTGGGCAGCTGTGTACCAGCAGGGGGTGTGTGTTGGGTTGGGATTCCGGTCGGCTGCTGGGAGTGTGCCTGCTCCCTCTGGCACCACTGCAGGTGTGCACGGTGCTCTCTCACACAGACTCCCCCAGACTCCTCTGGCTCCACTGCCACTGGTGGTTTGAGCTCCACCCGGGCTGTTTGGTCCCCACCGCTGCAGGCTCACACATGCCTCTCCCAGTCCCCTTTGGCATTGTTGGCACACGCGATCTGCTCCTGGTCCCTCTGGCACCACCGACCCCAGTACGTGCTGCCACTCTCCCGCTACTGGGCCAGTGTGTCAGGGTCCGTGCCAGTTGGAGAAACGACTGGCAGCCTGCTTAGTGTCATGAGGGACTTCAGAGTGTGCTGCCTCCCCAGGGTTTAGGGCACCTAATGTTTCCCGGGATTCCCAACTGCTGGCTAAGTGTGCCGGAATGACTTCATTGATCTATGGGGTCCCTGTCTCTTTAAGACTTGCAGAAAGCACTCGCTTTTCTTTTGTCTCAGGGGCACCAGTTGCGGGGATCTGCCCACAGGTTTTGCTATTCCATTTCTCTAATATCCAGCACCCCATGCACCTTGTGTCTGCGCTCTGGGTGTGGATTTCTAGAACTGGTTGTTTAGCAGTCCTGGGCTTTCACCCCCTCTCCATTCTGACTCCTTTCTTTCCACTGGGTTTTGGGGTGGGGGAGCATTCAGGTCCTGCCTGGCTGGCTTGTATCTTACCCCCTTTGTATGATGCTGAGTTCTCACAGATGTAGATGTATCCTGGCTATTGTACTGCACCCACTGGTGTCTCTTTTAGGAATAGTTGCATTTATTGTATTTTCATAAATATATATGTTTTGGGGAGGAGATTTCTTCTGAACTACTCACACAACCATCTTCCCATGATCTACATGCTTAGATTTAATGCGGTCACTACTCCAACTTTCCTTAGCTTAGTTGAACTAGAAGGAGATTGTGGACATTTTTAAAGACCATATTAAATATCAATATATGTCTTCTAAATAAAATAAGATTGCTTAATTTTTATAACCAAATAGCAGCACTTTAGGAAAATAACATGTCCACTTCACTGAGAATATTACCTATGAAGCCACAGCAGGCCAGATTTCAACTCTAGAAATGGTTGGAAGCAGAAAAGGTATAGTTAATTCTATACTATATTGACAGACAAACTGCTTGGTTGTAAAATTTGAAGTTATGGGGACATATTCACATACAACTCTGGAAACTATTTCTATTTACCTCCACTTAAAGGAAGAACATGTTTATAGCTCAACTATGTTCTGTTTTTTTATCATCTCATCTTTCCCCACTCTGCCTTTTCCTGGGTCAGTGTATTTCTCTTCAGACTTTTACCAACCATTTTCTTATATGGTTGGCATCATGACCCCCAAACATTTAAGGAAAAAATTATTGGAAAGGGAGATGCCTGGCTAGTCTTACAGAATTCATTAATTTTACCTCAATAATTCCATGCAACTGTCTCTCAGAACTATAGTACAATTGCTACCGTCTGCCTAGAAGTAGTCACATATATAAATTACAGGCATTAGCTTTAGAGTCACATAGATTGTCGTGTATTTACCAGTGATGTGATATTGAGTAAACTATGGTTCTGATACTTTCTTCACATGTAAATGAATGCTATATTAGTATGACTACAATATCAAAAACACTAGTTATTGAGTGTTTACATCTTCATATTAATAGCAATAGTAGTATTTCCCTTCTGCAGAGCAGAAATGCTCAAGTTTGAGAGGCATGTATAAGACATGCACAGTGAGAGGGTTTCAGCCCATTGCTTAATGTTCTCTGAATACTTTGTTAAGAAAACTAGTATCCAGGGTGCTGGGGAAGTTGAAAAGTATGCCCTATACCAATTTCCTTCAGAATAGTACCAAACATTTATAAGATGTTAAATATATACTTCTTCTATTTCCTCAATTTTCTGTCATGATTTATTTTACAGAACTAAACTTGTCTGGTGATGGTTAGGGCCTATACTTCCAAATAACCTAGTGCAATTCCTTTTTGTAACTGCAGCCTTATGCCTAACACCATATCCCTTTTTAGTACCCACAATAAAAAGATTTAAATTTACAAGCTTATAGTGGAGGTATTCCATGTTCTATATTGTCCCATTCCACAGGAAAATCTGTTGGCTTTCCCATGCTAGCATTTTCTCCTACCCCACTCAACCAGGAAATCTCAAGTATGAAATATGGCAGCAAAGATAGAAAATATACATAACTTACCTCTACAGATGATAAAGAAAACTATAAACATTAGCTTATGCTGAAAGGGAAAAATAAATACCCAAGACCAGCAGCATTAGAGGCAGTACCCGAGAGCAGCTGTGAGTCTGATGGTGGAGGCACAGAGCAGGGAGCAGTAAGACCTTCCTAGAAGAGCCCTGATAACTTCAACAGGGTTTGTTTCCAGAAGATGAAGGCCCCATCCAGAATGGGAACTACTACTGCACTGGCTCTGAGAAAGCACAGTGTAGAGCCATCAGTGGACAAACTGAAAGGGAAATGTGTGGCACATTGGGTTCCCTTGGAGGAAACAGCTGATATTAAGAGATGGAAGAAAACAGCTAAGGCTAAGAACCTTTTTAAAATAAAATAGAGGAAGCCAACAACAAAAAGAGGTTTAGTGTATTACTGAAGTTTTCAGTTGCTGTAGGAACCATAGGGGAAAATCATTTGACAGAAAGAGAGGCAACAAAACAGATGTTTGAATTTGCAGACATGATCTTTAAAACACTTATTAGATATTTGCTTCATCTGCCCAAATAACAAAAGGAAACATGAACTTAATGAGAAATGATAAAAGAAAACACATAAAATGAAGACTCTGAAAATGAAATGTGCAATGTTCAAAAAGGAAAAAAATTCTTGAAGAAAAATGGGAAGCCATGTAAAGTTACCCACCCCTCCAAAATATCTCTTCCTAAAAGGTCGTTCAAGAAAAACACACTCAGATATCAACAAGAAAAATGAAATTACAACACAATTATATACATACACCAAAAAAATGGAGCAAGATTCGGGGGAAACACAATTTCATAAAAGATCATTTTTTGGTTTTGTTTTTAATAACTTCTGACCCTAGGATTTATTGAATTTTACATGATACATAACAGTAGATAATCAAGAAGTGTTCTGCTAAGAAACTAAAAAGTTAATTAGAGTTCTGCTTCCAGGAAGTTTGGAAAAACAAGTCCAGAGTTACTGTTCTACCACAAATAACTTGAAGACTTCACAAAGTACATAAAATAACTCCTTTTAGTTATTATCCATGCAACAGCATGGGGGTGCGGGGGTGGGGGGAGACTCAAGGTCAGCAGAACTGTTGCCCTTAATTTTTTATTCAGGCAATTTCTGGACCATGAAACGAGAGGGAACACAGGGCAAAGCAGTTAGTGTTCCTGGGAGACATCAGAAGGGAAGCCCCTTAGCAATGGTATAAACTCATGATGGTGAAGCACACAGATGAGTTTGGCTACTCTGGACTCTCCTGTTAAAGTGCCTGCAAACAAATCTCAGAAGAATCAGGCTAGTTTGTAAGTAACTTCCTGACGGAGCAAAGACTACCCTCTTTGAAGTATGACAACAAAATCCAGGCGCTAAAAACATAACATCACTGAGTGCAGCCTCCAACAAAAAATGACTAGACATGCCAAGACATAGGATAACTCAACCCATAGGAAAAAATCTGAAGCAGCAGTCACAGGGATGCTGGAATTTACAGACATGAACTTTAGAAGTTATCATACATATGCTTTATATGCCCAAATATCAAAAGGAAACATGAACATAATGAGGGGAAAGAAGGTGACATAAGAAAAAAAGTTAAATGGAAACTCTAGACATGAAATATGTAATATTGAAAATGAGTTTTTTATTTGATGGCAACAGAAAGAAGACATCATGGAAACATGAGCTAGTAGAAAGTGAGTAGGGCTGAATAAGCACCCACCAGAGGGCGTGTGAGGTGTCTGGCATCATCTTCTGATATGGGTGGTGGCCACATAGGAGAGCACTTTCTAATCTATTGATCTGTATGCTTGATAATATAGATTTCTATGTATATGTAATATTTAAAATATAAAAACTAAACATACACTAGATATTAGTCAATGAAATTAGATAAAAGAAAGCAATTAGTGTATAGCAATTGTAAAGAAAAGGTAAAAATAACTATTAAGAGATTATAAGTGCCCCTTGAACAATGCTGGATTAGGGGTGCTGAGCCCCCCATTCAGTCAAAAATGAACATAAAACTGTTAACTCTCCCATACTTAACTACTAATAGCCTGTTGTTGACTGGAAGCTTTACTGATACTATCAACAGTTGACACATATATTAACACATAGTTTATGTTGTGTGTATTAAATACCACATTCTTAAAATGAAGTAAAGGACAGACAAAATGTTTTTTCAAGTTGTCATAAATCTCCAAAAACTTTTCCAATATATTTATTGAAAAAATCTGCCTATAAGAAGTTCTCATATTGGTTAAAATTCATATTGTTCGAGGGTTAGCTGTGCTTTATTTTATACAGCAGGGAAACCAAAAAGGATCAGTGGGAAAAAACTATTACATCCATGAGAAAATTCAGTAAGAGAGAAGGATATAATGTTAATTTAAGTCTATGTTATCTGCCTATCTTTCTTTTTATATACAAGCACAATCAATTAGAAGACATAGCAGAGGAGAAGACCCCATTTTCAATGTAAAAATATGAATCCAACAATATGAAGCATGTTAAACTTACATGGCGAAAATGGTCAGTAGGTCCTGAGAAACAGCAATTGGCCTGGATAATACTAGACTAGCTGGTGACACGTACTAAGCTACTGGACATTCAAACATAAGATGAAGCCTCAATGATAAAATCACTGTAAATGACACAGATATTTATGGGCAGATTAGTGGATTAGAATATAAAATCCAGATAGAGAATCCAGAACGTGAAGAAATATAATATGAAATTGGGATGGCATTTCAAATCAATGAGAAAAAGTAGACTTTTAGTAAAAGGTGTTGGGTCAACTAGGTAGCTCTGTGTAAAATATTACCTCACATTGTAGCTTAGAGTCATTTCCATATGGATCAGATGTTTAGATGTAAACCATGTAATTACATTAACTAAAACAACACTGGTTGAACTTTTTTATAATCTTGGAATGGAGAAATATTTTAATTGCTCAAATTCCAGAAATAGTATAAGAAGGTAATTATTTGGATATTAAAATTGAAAGATTTTTGTAGAGAAAAATGTCATAAGCAAAAACCAAAACACAAAATTATGGGAACAAGATCAGTCAGTGTTCCAAAGGGGAGGATCTCATTTCTCCAAAGTTTGTTGTCAAATTGATTTTCATCAGCCTGAGAGATGAGAAAAACATGTTCAGTATCGTTTTGATTTTCTTTTATCAAGGGTCAATCTGAACATTGTTTTCATGTTTAAAGGCTACTGGTATTTTTCTGTGAACTTTGCTTCATGTCTTTTACCATCTTTATATAAGGAACCTGGACTTTTTTATGCTTGATTTCAAGGAAGTTTAAATGGGTTTATCAGATTCACCTTTCCCTGCCATATAAATACCAATTTTGTTCCCATAATTTTGTGTTTTGGTTTTGCTATGATGGCAGTAATGAAACAGACATATGTGATCTACCTGATAAAAGGCTCATAAAAATGGTGCTAAGTATGCTCACCTGACTCAGTGAAAGAATGTACAAACTGACTAGATCTTTAACAAAGTGGTAGAAAATGTAAGAAAGTACCAACTAGCAATCACAGAGCTAAAGAGTACAATGTTGAACTGAAAAACACTCTAGTGGGGTTCAAGACAATGTAGATAAGCAGTAGAAAGGATAGGGCAAAGGTCAGCACAAGCATGGCACATCAAAGTATCCCTGGCCTAGGATGATCTCAGTTTGTACCTAGATTCAGGATGATTAGAAGCCATGTTCTCAGGCAGCAGAGTTAAAATATGTGTCTATATCCCTTTCAAGGGATCACTTGGAGCTGCTAGTTTTTGTCTCCTTTCTCTGCATTGACCTGTAGGATGGTAGCCAGTTAAGAACTCTCTCTAGCTACTGTCCCACTGAACTCATGAATGTAAGCACCACTGGTCACCAGCCAGCCTCAGACAATCAAGGGGCAGCCCTTGGGTGGCAGCTACAAAAAAATGGGTCACCAAGTTTGAAGTATAGAGTTTCAGGTGCATGTAAAACCCCCTCTGAGTGATGTCGGTGCTCTCCTTGAGTGCAGCCGAGGAAGACGGCTATGAGCGCCTGCCTTCTGGGGCCTGTTTGGGAACACAGTGGTACCTAAATGTGCATTTGATTACAAGACTGCCCCTCAGGCTGCAGCTATAATGATAGTCCTATAAGCCTCAGTCAAAGAAAGCCTGGGCTCCTGCTTCCCCGGCCTCTTTGCTATGGCCTGGGGGTAATCGCCAGTTAAGAACTCTTTCTCCATTTGGGTCCTGTGGAACCTGTGATTGAGCACAAGCCTTGAGGCCTCCAGAACCTGGAAATGTAGGTTGATCCAAGGGCAGCAATTAAAAAAATCAGAGAGCCAGACAAAGGTACAAGATCCATCCTGGGAGATACTGGCGAGCTGGAGCAAGACACGGGCCCAATGCGAAGATGACATCATTGTCCTCTGTCCCCAGGAAACTACTTATGGGGCCCGTCCATGCATTCCAGAGCAGAAGCCTGCCCTTCCTAATGGAGCTGCAGGGCAAGCATGGGCCTTTTTTACAGGAATCCTGGGAGTGTATTTCTCTCTGCTATGTATGCAGTGCCCTGAGGGTAGTAGTCAGCCAATAACTGTTTGTGTCTGCAATAGTCCCATGGGTCCCAGAAACGAAAGCCACTCTGGCCACCGGTACCAGGCTATCAAGTGGTGTCCCATTGGCAGCAGCCATAAGATTCCGTGTACCAGCAGAGGGTACCTGAACCTCTCGGGAAACACTGGTGAGCTGGCAGTGTGGGAGTTTTCAGAAAGTACCCTCCTTCTGCAGAAAAGCAGAGTGAGAATGTAAGGATGTTATATGTTGGCCTCACTTCCAAGAGTGTGGAGCCACGAGATGTACATAAATTAGAAGTCTGCCTGTCAGGCTGCTTTGAGATAAGCAAATACACTTCTTTTCATTTTTTATTTATTTTTTATTAATGTATAATTGATAAACACTCTTATAAAGGTTTCATAAGAAAAACAATGTGGTTATTGCATTCACCCCCACTATCGAGTCCCTCCCCATACCCCATTGCAGTCAATGTCCATCAGTGTAGGAAGATGCCAAAGAGTCCCTATTTAAACAAACACACTTCTTAAAACAAAATCTGATTGCTGTTCAATCAGATCTATCTGCATTGGGGACTGAGCAGATGAATTTGAATAACATTTAAGATTGATGAATTTGAAAGCATTTAAGATTCATCCATGTCTTTTCACAGCTTGACAGATCATTCAATTTTAGGATCAATTGATATTCTTTTTTTTAATGTACCAGTTTATTTATCCATTCACCTATGGGGGAACATTGTGGTTACTTTCATATTTGGAAATGATGAATAAAGCTGGTTTTGACATCCTTGTGCAAACCATCTTCCAATGTCCTATACCATATTGTACTCCCACTAGCAATGTCTGAGCATTCTTGTTCCTCAGCATGCCTGACAGTGCTTGATGTCAGTATTCTGGATTTTGGTTTTTCTAATATGGTTTTAGTGGTATCTCATTGTTGCTTTCATTTTCATTTTTGTAGTGACAGATGATGCAGACCTTTTGTTCATTTGCTTATTTAAATCTGTATGGTTTATTTGATGAGTTATCTGTTTAGCTTTGGCATATTTTCACATCAGATTATTTTCTTCATTATTGTAGTGTTATTTGTATATGCAGGAACAGCCTTTAATCAGATGTGGTTTAGGCCAGTATGGTCTCCCAGGCTATGGCTTATCTTTTCTTTCTCTTGACCATGTCCCTCACAGAGAATAAAATTTGAATTTTAGTAAAGTCCAACTTATCAATTATTTGTTTCATGAATCATGCTTTCAGTGTTGTATCTAAACGTTTTGCAATAAACCAAAGTCATTTATATTTCCTCCTATATTATTTTCTACTTTTCTAGTTTTACTGTTGAATAATAAGTGATGTACAATGTTATGTTAATTTCATTTGTTGAAGATAGTGATTCAATATTTATATACATTATGAAATTTCCTCCCTGAAAGGTTTAGTTTTTATCTGTTAAAAAAGAAAACACAGACCCAACATGGTGTTGCTCTTTTTAGGCCACGTCGCACAACCTGGGCTTAATATCTTATCTAAATGCACATTCAACCTCCCCTGAAATGTAGTCAGGAATACTCTGTTGAACATTTATAAAATTCTCTGTCACATGTGCCCGCTCCATCACCTAAAGGAAGCTAATGCAATCTTCATGGTAAGACCCCTGCTTTTCCTCCTAATGGAGGATAACATGGTCTGAAACAGTCCTTTCTTTTATTTTGCTATTAAATTTTGCCCCAACATCCTGTCTATATAAACTTCCTGTCTATATAAACTTCCTATTTTGTAAAACTTCTAAGAGCATCTCTATTGCTAAATGAGAGGCTGCCCAATTCATGAATCACTTAATAGGGCTAATTCAGTCTTCAAGTTCGCTTGGCTGAGATTTTTTTTAAAGTCAGATCTTGTGGCATCAGTGGGATAGAACACAAACTTCCTATGGCACTCAAGGAACTTAAGAAACATAGATTTGGTGCCTGCCAACCCTTTGGTGGTCACTGTCTGTCTCACCATTTTGGAGGGCTATTGCTGAGTTGCCCAAGGTTACTCTTTTTGAGCTGAGGTCCCAGATAATAGGTGTTTGTCAAGGGCAGGGCCACTTGAGCTGGAAGTCAGTACTACACAGGGCACAAGGGAGCTGGCAGTTCTGCTTGGAACTCAGCTGAGTTGGCTGAGAGGTCTTCCCAGAGAAAAGCTGATGTGGCAGTTTCGCCCAGAGTTGAACCGAGTTGACAGAAGTGTCTACTGAGAGCTGAGACCTTCATCTTTCAGACCACAATAACCCAGATGGAAAACTTCAGTTAAGGTTCCAAAGGAATAGTTGGTGGTGCACACAGGATGACCTTTTCTTGGTTGTTTAATAGATGTAGTTTAGTCTTCATGTGTTTGCACTTTATTCAAGTTTCCTTTTTGTAATTGATTTCTGACCACTGTGGTCAGAGAGTTGCTTTATATTATGTCAGTCCTCTTAAATTTATTGAGACTTTTTTTGTGGCCTAACACTGACTTACCCTGGACAATGTTCCTTGTGCACTTGGAAAGGATGTGCATTTTGCTGCTTGAATAGAATGTTCTGTGTGTGTATGTATATATATATATATATATATGTGTGTGTGTGTGTGTGTGTGTGTGTGTGTGTGTGTATGTATATAATGAAGTCAATCTGTTTTGTTTTCATGTATCATTAAGGGTTCAAATTTCCTTATTGATTTTTTCTGTCTGGGTGATCTATCTGCACCGTCCAGCAGTGTGCGGGTTGGACAGGAGGCAGGCTGGGACTGTGTCTCTGTTAAAGCTCTTTACTACAGCATAGGCAAGCAAGCAAGCTCTAATCTATCTCTAATCTCACTCTGAGAGGACGCCTCACATTGGGTGCCAGATGTAATGTGCCGCTCATCTTCTTTGGGTGAAATGAGAGAACAAAAACACATACAACACAGATAGACAGACAATGGCTGCTGCCCCGATGTGGCACAGCACCTTTATTTTTATACTGCCTTTCTCGGACCTCAGCCAAGTGCTATACTCATCTTTCCCTTCTCACGGGGGCAGGCCAGAAGCAGGGGCGGTGTTCTACATCAAAGCATAAGGAAGCTCTGTTTGTGGTTAGGTGGATTCCAGGTACACTGCTGATAACAACGGACTTTTCTGAGAATAGAGGAATGGCCTTGAGTGCAGTTGCAGCTTGTGAGAGGTCAGAGATGACTCACTGCTCTGGCTGGTGGGGCACGGCTCCCAACACTATCTATTGATATAAGTAGGGTGCTGCAGTCCCCTACTATTATCACGTTGCTTCTCCTTATCCCTTTATGTCTCAGTTGTTGCTTTATAGAATTGGGTGCTCTTAGATTGGCTGTGTAGATATCCATAACTGTTATAACTACCTTGTTACAATAGTGATTTTGAAGTCTATTTTGTTTGATAGGAGTCCTGCTACTCCAGCTTCCTTTGGTTTCCATCTGCACTGTAGATCTTCCATCCTTTCACTTTAGGTCTGTGAGCGTCTTTAGGATTTAAGTAAGTCTGTTGCAGGTAGTATATAGAAGGGTCTATTTTTTTTCTCCATTCAGCCACCTTATGTCTTCCATTGGAGAATTTAGCCATTTATCATCAAATGAATTATTGGCAGGCATATACTTACTGCCATTACGTTAATTGTGTTTCTCACCTTTTTGTGGTTTCTCTCTGTTCTTTCTTCTTGTTTCCTTTGTTATTTGAGCATTTTCATAGTGTTATGTTTAGATTCCTTTCTCTTTTACATTTGTGTATTTACTATAGGTTGTATCTTTGTGTTTTCTGTGAGGATCACATATAACATCTTATGTATATCACAGTCTCTGTTAAGTTGATAGTAACATTATTTTAACAATATTTAAACATTATTAAACAATATTAATTTTTCTAATCTTTTAGCATGGAGTATCATAAAAATTATTTGTGCTTTTTAAATTTCTTTTCTCAATGTATTTTAGTTTTCAATAAATAGGTCATTTTCCTCATGGTCAAAATATTTTTAAAATTGTATTATTTTTCTTCAGTTGCAAATTATTTCATTTCAGTGACTGTACCAATTTATATTACCACCAACAGGGTAGGATGGTTATCCTCTTTCCACATACATAAAGTTAAACCAGACTATTGTTCCTTAATCATGAGTCAGGTATATCTATGAGGAAGACTGTAGAATATTTGTATTACATCTCATGATATTCTGCCTCATCTCTTGATTTGTAAATACTGTGTTACAGGTTTTTAGTTTATACCAAAGTATAACAATGTGAATGAATAATTAACAAAAAAATAAAGCATACAGCTTGATAATTTTTATAAACTTACTATGGGACTGAAACAACCAAAAAAATCAAGAATAAAAATTACTACCATTTCAACAGTATAGTTTTTGTCCACTTTCAGTCATTGACCTTTCAAGGTGAAACAATTGAATGACTTCAAACTGTCTATTAGCATGCATGACTTCATGTCTATTATTAATGGAATCATCCTATGAGGTTTGCTTTTGTCAATCTCCTTTTTATTATGATTGTAATTGAATCAATATTGTTTTTCTAATGTCACCATGAGTAAATCATAATGTAACTTTTTAACTGGGTTTCAGCATTGTGTTAGTTTCTAGTCTGTGCAACAGAAATTACAGGACATGACTTTCGGTGTATGTAGGTAATCATTTCTGCTGGAATCCCACGGGATGGCTGTGTCCTGGGTAAGTGGATGTCCGTGACATGCCCCCAAATGCCTCCACATCACAGCCGCATTCCCGTGAGCAACATGGGGGGAAGGAGGAGGGGCTCCTGACCATGAGGACATGTCCCTTAAGTTTCATGTCACATTATATCTGACACTGCCCAAAACCTAATCATATGTTCTTAAACAGTTGTAATGGAGGCTTTTTTGTAATGGCAAGTGTCATGATGAACCCAGGGAAATAGCACTGTTGACATGAGGCACTTACTGAATGTGTACTATAAACATATTGTAGTTGTGGGACAGTGTGGTGCACAGGTGGTCTCGCCTCTTTGTCCTGGAGAGGGACATACCTGGGAAGCCTCTTGGCAGGAAGAAGAATGTAAAAACACTAGGAGAGAGCAGCCTTCCCTCCACCCACACACCCCTTTATTTTCTATTTAATTGTGAGCCTACGAGAGAAAGGAAAACTGCATTCTTCCATTATAAGGATAAATGATCTGTCCTTCTGACAGTCTGAACAGGAAGGGCCATCGTTTCACACCTGGGCCAGGTTATCCAATCTGAGGTTCTGGGGACAATAAAAACAGGGTGTGGATCCACATGACATGAAATGATATAGCAGTAAGGGCACTAAAATATAGGAAATGTAAGCAACATATTTGATAAACTGTAGGATCTTGTGCAGGGTGAGGTTTTCTTTAAAAAAAAATGTACATATTATGTTATTACTCATATCCTCCTAAACTAATTTTACAATGAGGAAGTGTAGATTTAAAAAATATATATATATTGCTAAAGAAATTTTGCTAGCCAATGCCCAAAATATACCACAGTAATAGTGTTCCACTGATATCTATGTTTCTTCCATTTGTTGGAAGAAACTTTTGCACTGACAGCTCTACTGCTGTTCCCAAATGACTAAGATAGTATATTAATGATATGATACATGAAAGGGATATGTGTTAGGACTAAGGACAAAATTATATCAAAACACTCAAATATATTTAATTTGATTTAATTATCAAAACTACAAGGAGTTTTCCCAGAGCTGCCTTTATGTCCTTGTTTCTAAGGCTGTATATGACGGGGTTTACTGATGGAGGAACCACTCTGTAAAATACAGACAAAATCATGTCTACAACAGATTTCAATTCAGAGGCTGGCTTCAGGTAGGCCATGGCACCTGTTGTAAGAAAGACAGTCACAACAACCAGGTGAGGGAGGCAGGTGGAGAGGGCTTTGGACCTGCCCTCCAGGGAAGAGATCCTTGAGACAGCAGAGAAGATGTGCACATAGGAATATAAAATAGAGAGGAAACAAGCTAGTGAGATACTTGTACCAAATGCAGTCACTGATGCTTCATTTGTGTTCATTTTGGAGTCTGAAATCAAAATAATCTGAGGGATATCACAGAAGAAATGATGGATCTTATGGGAACTAAAAGTTTTGGAAAATGTTGCTGCTGTGTGCATGGCTCCAATGATCCCTGAGGTAACATATGAAGCCACCACCATCCTCCCACTGGCCCCCTTGGTCATGATGGTCTCATAGTGCAGTGGACATCAGACAGCCACGTAGCAGTCATAGGACATCACTGTGAGCATGGCCAGTTCAGCAGCACCAAAAATCACAAAGAACAGCACCTGGAAAACACATCCAAGGAAGGATATTGTGTTCCTGTTCACCAGGGAGTTGAAAGCAAATTTAGGAACTGTGTCAGAAATGTAGCAGAGATCTATGAGTGACAGGTTCTTCAAGAAGAAGTACATGGGTCTGTGAAGCTGAGGATCCCAAGTAATGAGCGTGATGATGAGTCCATTTCCTAACAGGGCTGACAGGTAAATGATGAGGAACAGGACACCACGGAGGGTTTGCATCTTAATGTCATCAGAAAATCCCACGAGAAAGAATTCAGTGACCACTGTATAGTTGATCATTTCATCCACTGGTGTGGTCCCCAGGAGTGAACTGTGTACTGTAAACAAACATATACAATAAAGAAAATGTTACCTAGTGGTGTTAATGGACATGTGAATTATCTGTAGTGGGCATTTCACAATGTGCAGAGTGTGTGTGTGTGTGTGTGAGTGTGTGTGTGTGTGTGTGTGTGTGTGTGTGTTTATAGCTTCTCTTTGCTCTTACTAGTTATAGCCACTTGTCAAGTTAATAAAAGCCAGTGTACCTGTTTCATCATTTTCTAGTAGGACAGTTCTAAATTAATAATATATACATTTAGAAGTCTGTGAAAAACTTTATAAAAGGGCACAAAATGAGAAATGAACAAGTGGGGCTACATCAAACTAAAAAGTTTCTGTACAGCAAAGGACACCATCAGCAGAACAAAAAGACATCCAACAGTTTGGGAGATTATATTCATAAGCAACTTATCTGATAAAGAGTTAATATTCAAAATATCCAAATAACTCATTTGCCTCAACATCCAAAAAACAAATAATTTGATTAAAAAATGGGCAGAACAGAGTTCTCCAAAGAAGAAATTCAGATGGCCAACAGACACATGAAAAGATGCTCCACATCGCTAGTCATCAGAGAAATGGAAATTAAAACCACAATGAGATATCACCTAAACCAGTAAGGATCACCAGCATCCAAAGACAAACAACAACAAATACTGGCGAGGTTGTGGAGAAAGGGGAACCTTCCTACACTGTTGGTGGGAATGTAAATTAGTTCAACCATTGTGGAAAGCAGTATGGAGGTTCCTCAAAAAGCTCAAAATAGAAATACCATTTGACCCAGGAATTCCACTTCTAGGAATTTACCTTAAGAATGCAGTAGCCCAGTTTGAAAAAGACAGATGCACCCCTATGTTTATCACAGCACTGTTTACAATAGCCAAGAAATGGAAGCAACCTAAGTGTCCATCAATAGATGAATGGATAAAGAAGATGTGGTACATATACATAATGGAATATTATTAAGCCATAAGAAGAAAACAAATCCCACCATTTGCAACAACATGGATGGAGCTAGAGGGTATTATGCTCCGTGAAATAAGCCAGGTGGAGAAAGACAAGTATCAAATGATTTCACTCATCTGTGGAGTATAAGAACAAAGAAAAACTAAAGGAACAAAGGGCAGCAGAATCACAGAATCCAAGAATGGACTAACAGTTACCAAAGGGAAAGGGACTGGGGAGGATGGGTGGGAAGGGAGGGATAAGGACAGGGTAAAAGAAAGGGGGCATTATGATTAGCATGTACAATTTGGGTGGGGCATGGGGAGGGCTGTACAACACAGAGAAGACAAGTAGTGGTTCTACAGCATCTTACTATGCTGATGGACAGTGACTGTAATGGGGATTGTGGGGTGACTGGTGAAGGGGGGAGCCTAGTAAACATAATGTGCTCCATGTAATTGTAGATTAATTAAACATCAACAAAAAAATGGCAGAGGACCTAAACAGACACTTCTCCAAAGAAGAAATAAATGTCCTATAGGCACATGAAAAGCTCCACATGGCTAATCCTCAGGGAAATACAAATCAAAGCCAGAGTGAGCTATCACCTCACAGCAGTTAGGATGGCCACTATCCAAAACAAGAAATAACAAATGCTCGCAAGGATGTGGAGAAAGGGGAGCCCTCCTACACTGTTGATGGAAATGTAAATTGGTGCAACTGTTTTGGAAAGCAGTATGAAGATTTCTCAAAAAACTAAAAGTAGAAATACCATTTGGCCTAGTAATTCTACTCCTAGGAATTTACCTGAAGAAAACAAAATCCCTGACTCAAGAAGATATATGCACCCCTACGTTTATTGGTGCACTATTTGCAGTCACTAGTATGGAAGGGTCCTAACTGTCCATCAGTAAATGAATGGATAAAGAAGAGGTGATACATACACACAATGGAATATTATTCAGCCAGAAAAGGAAAGAAATCCTGCCATTTTTAACAACATAGATGGATCTAGATGGTATTATTTATGCTCAGTGAAATAAGCCATACAGAGAAAGAGAAATGCCATATCATTTCACTTATATGTGGTCTATAAAAACTAAGCAAAACAGAAGGAACAAAGCAGTACTAGACTCATAGACTCTGAGAAGGGACTAGTGGTTACAATGGGGAAGGGGTTGAGGTGGGTGGTGGTAGAGGGAGAGGGGGATAAATAGGAACAATAATAAATGACCATATAAATTTTTCACAGCATGTAGAATATAGTCAATGATTCTGTAACATCTTCCTAAGTTGATAGTAATGACAATAGAGCGGAGCGAGGATTTAATTATATGGGTAACAGTTGAAGCACTGTGTTGTGTATTTGAAACCAATATAAAATTGTATATCAACAATACTTCAATAAAAAAAGATTTGGCAATGGTGATGTTCATCGCCACATTGATTGTTGAAGATACTTAAGTTGTTATTTATTAATAATTGTAATTAGAACAACAAGCAAGAGAGTAAAGTCCCAACACTATTTTAATCTCAGAGCTGAAGAAGTAAGACACAGAGGGGCTGACAGAACTCTTTCTCCACCCCTGGGTCAAGGGTCATAATCAGTTTCTGGCAGAGATATGACTGTAGAGTGGCTTCTTTGACTTCATGCCTTCCTGTTTTCTGCAAAGATACACAGCATAGAGAGTTCTTGGCCAGAGGTAGGGAATGGAGATAGCTTAGAAAACCATACAAAGTTAGTTCTTTTAACCCAATGTTATTTACAGTTAATTGGAAAATAAAACCAGACCATTTTATTGTTGCTAACAGCTTGATCTCAGTAGTTCCTGCCATTCTCACTGGATGGAATGGGTTGTTTATATGTGTGCAGCTTGTGCACTTAAACATTGGTGAATGAAGGGGAAAATCGGGATAGTATTGTCTCACTTAGTGGCTTGTCTAAAATTGGCTAGATTTTTTAAGTAAGCATTTATTATCAATTACACAGCATTCATACATTTTCAGAATAATTTCTTCCTTGTTCATTTGCTTACTTTAGCCTGTGTCTAAATGGCAATGACCCACCATCTACAGTTTCAGCTGTTTCCTAACCTGTGGGAATTCTAACTCAAAATTCCATGAGTCAACAAAATATACACTTTCTCTTTCTAGTCATGGTTTAAATACCACCAAACATGAAAGACACAGTTCCTGGCTTTGTTTAATTTTGGTACTTTAATTCTTAGATGTATAATACAGCAAATTCTTTCTTACCTCTAAATTCCAAATACTGAGGGACTCATTCTATGAAACAGACTCCATGTAGTTAGGGCTGGAAACATGTCTGGTTCACCCTGACTATATTTGCGGATTTCCAAATCCAACTAAACCTGGATTTCATGTTTGTGCAAATCAGAAAATGAAACTCAGTTTCCCAGTAAGACATGTCCTTGTATCTGTTGTGACTTAGAAACCCCTGTACTACATTTGAAGGCGTAACGCTCAGCTGTTGATGCAGAATTTGCCGAAGATAACGGGTGGGCCATTCCCAGGTCAGGCCACTCCCATTTTGTCCAGTCTATGGCTGTGTGACACTCCCTGATCCAGGGCATGTGAGGGTTGAGAAATGAAAAATCTGTTGTCGTGTTAGTGGACCCTGGACACTATCTTGGTGACAGATTGTTTTGGAAAGCAGTATGAAGATTACTATGCTGATGGACAGTGACTGTAATGGGGATTGTGGGGTGACTGGTGAAGGGGGGAGCCTAGTAAACATAATGTGCTCCATGTAATTGTAGATTAATTAAACATCAACAAAAAAATGGCAGAGGACCTAAACAGACACTTCTCCAAAGAAGAAATAAATGTCCTATAGGCACATGAAAAGAATTCCACATTGCAATTCTACACATCAAACTAATTCCAGTTGCCCATTTCTGGGCACAGGATTGCCCACCTCACAATTGCCCATTTCTGACAAGGATAAGGCACAGTCCTTTAATGGAGGTAATAACATAAAACAGATTAATAAAATATGATGTGAATACATGTGGCAGATAATTTATTTTATAAGGAAATACAGGAAGAGTGAGTCTGTCTCTCCAAAACTTCTCTTTTACAGAGAGCCAAGGACAAGTGCATAATGAAAGAGAAACACATTTTTTTCTATTATAATTTTGATAACCACCGCTTCTGACATTTGTTCTTTCATGATTGGCAGGAACTTGTGAATCACTTCACCTTCTTGGTTGCAGAATGATATGCATGATTAATTTACACATAAATAAGAAATATTCTTATATTTTGAATTGTAACACTAATGTACATTGCATACTAACTTTCTCATAATTTAAATTCAAAATATTTTCAGAATTTATTTGTAACCATTAATTTGGAAGAGGATTTTTAAGAGTGTGTATGTGAGCAGAAACACCAAATGCTACACATTGCTGTAGGATATAAGAGAAGATATTTTGATTTTAGTTTACTCTAAAATTTTATTATTTGGCAGAAAAAATTTGCAATTGTTTATTATATGTCAATTAGTTTATTATAATTTGATAAAATGACTTTATCTATATCACATTCCTAATTCTACTTTTCTGTTTGTGTGCATATGTGTGTATGTGGTCGTGCATGCATATTTGTAAGTCTGTCTTTTCCCTTATGCTCATACTGTTTTTAAGTCCAGAATTTTTCTCTTAATTTTGTCTGAGACAAAATACTTGAAATTTTCAATAAAATAAAATTTAAATAAAATCAATTTTAGAGAAAACACAGGTTTTATATGAGTCTATATACCTAAAGGTGAAAGTATCACACTTACCCATTTAATTGAATAGTATATGAGTTATATAATTCTTTTTTCTATCATAGTTGAGTATTTTCTTGTCCCCAAAGTGCTAAACAAGTGTTACTCACATGGTGATTGTGCGTTGAGCTCTGAAATTCTGGGTTGTAAGAGACTACTTCATTGTAGTGACTTCACAAGTGCCTTGATCTCTCCAATCTTCATAGATTCTCTTCATGCAGGAAGATTTGTTCTCATCTATTGTCATGTAAGAAAGTAGCAGGCTTCATGCTACCTCAGGATTGGGGCAGCTTAGTTATCCTCTCAGTGAGGGAAGAACTACTTCAAAGTTCTTTAAGAAAAGGTGAATGATTGCAGCTCTGAGGCTGTGATGCATCCTCAGGAACACCCAGGGGAGGAAGAGATGAAACAGGAGAGACCAGCATAGGTGGCTGTAGTCTTGGGACCTGGAAATTTGTACAAATTTTCAACAAATTTCCCCTGGGTCTATTTCAGGGTAAAGTACTATTTTCATGATACTGACTGTGGAGGTGGGAACATACTCTACAAAACAGGTCAATATGAAGCTCAGAAATTTGCAATAGATTTCCCAAGAAATCCCTGATGCTGAGCTACCTAATTAATCATTTCATTCCCTTAAGCGGAAAACTTACCTATGAGGCATTATAAAATACATCTTGTCTATAACAATAATTTTTATAAATAAAAGTTAGATATTAGATCTTTAATATATTTTTACATCTATGCTTGCACAGACATGTATACTAAGTGAATATTCACAATATGTGGACTATACTAAATAGTTGATTTATGCTAATTTCTGCCTCCATTGTACCTGCTTCTTTGGTTTTATATTAAAAATGTTATTGTCTAGTTGGGGGTCTTTAAAATTTCCTTTATATTTTGGTAACACATATTACAATTTTTAAATTAGAATCTAGTGCTTAGATACAACTTGCTTTGAAAGTTTAGTAAGATTAACATTGCTGTAATGTAGCAATGATTAATCTCATGTAATTATTATTTCCTCCTCCTGAAGTATTATTTTACCTGTTTTGTTGTTTTATATTTTTATTAAAATGATGAAAAATACAAATAATTATTGCAAATATACTGCATGTAGGAATTGCTTAAAATACTGTACAAATCGTACAAATAACATAAAATTAAATTTCAGACACATTATTTTGAGGAAGAAAAGTACTGTTTAGATACCTAGAGGCAGCTTCACAAAATGAAAAATATGATCTGAACATATCAGATATGCAACTACTCTAAGAAGGATGAAGACATGGAGAAATAATTGGAAAAATCCAATTATTACCTTTGCTTTTGGTGTTATGCACAGAAAAAAACATTATTAAGACATGTTAACGAATTCATTAAAAAAAGTTTCTTCTAGGATTTTTAGGATTTTGTGTTTTACATTCAAGTCTTAAAATAACTGAGTTAAATTTTATGTAAGATGTAACATAGTGGTCCATTTTCATTCTTGGGCATATGGCTGTCCACTTTTCCTAACATAATTTATGGAAGAGACTGTCCTTTACCTGTGTATTTATTTGACTTTTTTATAAATTAACTATCCTGTATGTGTTTATTTCCAGGCTCCCTATTTTGTCCACAGATATATGTGTTTCATTTTAGGATAATACCATACTGTTTTAATTACAATAATTTTGTAGTATAGTTTGCAGTGAGGGAGCATTATATCTCTAAATGTGTCCTTCCTTCTCAAGAATTCTTTAGCAATTGGGGTTCATTTGGGTTCCATACAAATTTTAGGACTGTATATTTTTAGAAAACATGCTGTTAGAATTTTGATAGTAATTGCATTAAATCAATGCATACTTTTTATGGTATGGACGTCTTAATGATATTAGTTCCAATTAGTCAGCATGGAATATCTTTACAATTATCTGTGTCCCTTCAAATTTCTTTCCTCAATGTCTTTTAGTTTTCAGTATATAGGTCATTCACATTGGTAAAATTTTTTAAATTATTATTGTTTTCTGTTGCAAATGAATGTTTCCTTAATTGCTAATTATAATAGCTTTGATCAATGTATGGAAGCACACTGATTTCTGTATATTAGTATTGTATCCTTTAAATTAATTTTATTTACTTGTTAGTTCTAATAGTTTTCTGTTGGTATATTTAGGGTTTCCTATATAAAGTATGTCATTTCCAATGAGTGAAAGTTTTACTTCTTTTCCAAGTTGGATGTTATTTATTTTTCTTGTCTAATTGCTGTGACTAGGAAATTCAATGCTGTGTGGAATAAAAGTGGCTATAATGGTCATTTTTGTTTTATGTAAGGTCTTAGTGGAGAAGCTCTGAGCTTTTTATTCACTGTTAATGTGATGTTAACACTGGGTTTTTTATACATGGCCTTCATTATGTTTGGTTATTTTCCTTCTATAATCATTTTGTTGAGTTTTTATCATAGACTGATGTGTAATTTTGACAAACATTTTTTTCTGAATCTATTGAGATGATGGTCTGATTCTTATCCTTCATTCTGTTAGTGTGGTGTACCAATATGATTCGTTTACAATTATCATGACACCTGTGAATCTTATTTATTTGGGGTTGTGCATGACCATTTAAATATACAGACTTCAGTTTGCTAATATTTATTCAGGCTTATTACATTTCTATTCATCAGGAATATTGGCTTTTAATTTTCTTGGTGTCTTTGGTTTTAATAGGGTAATCCTGGCTATGTAAAATTAGTTTGAAAGTGTTCTTTCCTTTAAAAATTTTTAGGACTATCTTGAGAAGGGTAGTACTGACTCTTCTTTCAATGTTTGGTAGAAATCACCTGTGAAGATAATCAGGCCCATGATTTTGTTTTTTAATGTTTTTCGAATTTTTTGTTCATTTTCATTATTGTAATCAATGTATTTGTATTTTCTCTTTCTTCAAGATTCAATCTTTGAAGTTTTTATGGATCTAAGAATTTAATATGTCTTCTACTTTTTCCATTTTTTGGCATAAAATTGTTCCTAGTAATTTCTCTGATCCTTTGCATTTTTTCGTGTCAATTATAACTACCACTTCTTCATTTCTAATTGTGTTTATTTGGGGCTTTTCTCTCATTCTCTTTCTCTTTTGGATTTTACTGTCTGGATGATTACATATGTTCATCATTCATAGAACTTGTTGTTAGGACAGTGATCTTTTCTATTGTTGGTTTTTGCTATTTAATTTATTTCCACTCTGATCTTTATTATATCCCTCCTACTAACTTTGGGATTTACCTTTTCTGTAGTTTACATGTAAAGACTGACTTTTTTTCAAATGTTTTTTAGCTTTTGAGGTAAGCCTGCATTGCTATGAATTTCCCTCATAGAATTACTTTTGCTGCTTCCTATAGATTTTAGAAAGTTTTGCTCCCATTTTTATTTGTCCCAGGTATTTTTTAATTTCCTTCTTGATTTCCTTATTGGCCCATTGGCTGTTTAATAGCACATTGTTTAGTCTCCTTGTGTTATGTTTTCCCAGTTTTCTTTTGGATTTAATTTAGTTCTATCCTGTTGTGGTAATAAAAGATGCTGATATGATTTCAGTCATCTTGAATATATCATGCTTGGTTTGTTGCTTAAAATGGGAACTATTCAGGAGGATATACTATGTGCAGTTGTAAAGAATGTGTTTTCTTTAGTTTGGATGAAATGCTTTGTGTATATCTATTAAGATCATCTGGTCTAATTTCTTTTAAGCCAATGTTTCATTATTTTTTTGATATTATGTCTGGATGATATATCCATTCATGTAAGTGAGGTTCTAATATCCCCTTCTATTATGTTACTGTCAATTTTCCCTTTTATATCTATAATACTGCTTTGTATACATAGATGCTCTTATATTGGGGGCACAGAGATTAGCAAGTGTTATTCCCTGCATTTGGATTGTAACTTTTCTCACTTTGTAATATTCTTCTATGGCTTCTGATACAGCATTTGTTTTAAAGTATGTTGTCTTGCCTACATATTGCTACTCCAGCTTTATTTCGTTTTCCATGTGCCATTTAGTAAAAGAGACTCTTTCCCTATTGTATACTTACCTCCTTTGTTATATTAATTGACCATATAGGTGTGTGTTTATTTCTGTGCTCTTTATTTTGTCTCACTGATCTACATATCTATCCTTATCCCAGCACCATACTGTTTTGATTACTGTAGTTCTGTAGGAGAGTTTGAAATCAGGGAGCATGATGCTACCAGATTTGTTCTTTTGTTCAAGATTGCTTTGGTTGTTCAGTGTCATGTGTGAGTTTATGCAAATTTTAGAATTATTTTCTCTAATTATGTGAAAATGACATTGTTATTTTAATGGGCATTGGTTTGAATCTGTAGATTATTTTGGGCAGTGTGTACATTTTAACAATTTGAGTTCTTGTCTGTGACATGGAATATCTATTTGTTTATATCTTCTTTAATTTCTTTCATCAGTGTCATAGATTGAGACTGCAAGTCTTTCACCTCCTTGGTTAGGTTCATGTCTAGATATTTTATTCTATTTGATATAATTCTAAAAGAAATTGTTTTCTTCAATTCTCATTCTGCTTGTTTGTTATTATTATATCGGAGTGCAAGAGTTTTCTGTATATTGATTTTGTATCCTGTAACATTACTGAATACATTTATTAGTTCTAATATTTTTTGTAGCGTGTTTAGGGCTGTCCATAGTACCATGTCATCTGTCAACAGTGACAGTTTTATTTCTTCCTTTTACTTTTCCTTGTCTGGTTGCTGTGGCTAGCACTTTCAATACAATGGTGAATAAAAAGCTGTGAGAGTGTATGTCCTTGTCTTGTTACTTATATAAAAGGAAGAGATTCCAGGGTTTTGAATTGCATATGATATTACCAGTGGTTTTGTCATATATGGATTTTATTGTATTGCCATATGTTCCTTCTATGTTCATGTTTTGAGATTTATTATCATGATGGATCTTGGTATTTTCAAATGCTTTTTCAGTTTCTATTGACACTATCATGTGGTTTTTTTATTACTTTTATTTTGGTATCATTAATCTACAATTACATGAAGGAAATTAAGTTTACTAGGCTCCCCCTTCACAAAGTTCCCCCCACATGCCCGTTCACAGTCACTGTCCATCAACATAGTAAGACACTGTAAAATCTCTACTTGTCTTCTCCGTGTTGCACAGCCCTCCCCGTGCCCCCCCAACACTATACATACTAATTGTATCTTTTTCCCCACCCTTATCCCTCCCTTCCCACCCATCCTCCCCACTCCCTTTACCTTTGGTAACTGTTAGTCCATTCTTGGGTTGGGTGCTTCTGCTACAGTTTTGTTCCTTCAGTTTTCTTTTGTTCTTATACTCCACATATGAGTGAAATCATTTGGTACCTGTCTTTCTCCGCCTGGCTTATTTCACTGAGCATAATCACCTCTAGGTCCATACGTGTTGTTGCAAATGGTAGGATCTATTTTTTTCTTAAAGCTGAGTAATATTCCATTGTGTATATGTACCACATGTTCTTTATCCATTCATCTACTGATGGAAATTTAGGTTTCTTACATATCTTGGCTATTGTAAATAGTAAAGCGATAAACATAGGGGTGAAACTGTCTTTTTCAAACTGAAGTGCTGCATTCTTAGGGTAAATTCCTAGAAGTGGAATTCCTGGGTCAAATGGTATTTCTATTTTGAGCATTTTGAGGAACCTCCATACCACTTTCCACAATGGTTGAACTAATTTACATTCCCACCACCAGTGTAGGAGGGTTCCCCTTTCTTCACAACCTTGCCAACACTTGTTGTTGTTTGTCTTTTGGATGGTAGCCATACTTACTGGTGTGAGATGATATCTCATTGTAGTTTTAATTTGCATTTCTCTGATGACAAGCGATGTGGAGCATCTTTATACGTGTCTATTGACCACCTGAATTTCTTCTTTAGAGAACTGTCTATTCAGCTCCTCTGCACATTTTTAATTGGATTATTTGCTTTTTGTTTGTTGAGATGTGTGAGCTCCTTATATATTTTGGATGTCAACCCTTTATTAGATCTGTCATCTATGAATATATTCTCCCATACTGTAGGATACCTTTTTGTTCTATTGATGGTGTCCTTTGCTGTACAGAAGCTTTTCAGCTTGATATAGTCCCATTTGCTCATTTCTGCTTTTGTTTCCCATGCCCAGGGAGATATGTTCAATAAGAGGTCACTCATGTTTATGTCTAAGAGATTTTTGCCTATGTTTTTTTCTAAGAGTTTTATGGTTTCATGACTTACATTCAAGTCTTTGATCAATTTTGAATTTACTTTTGTGTATGGGGTTAGACAGTGATCCAGGTTCATTCTCTTACATGTAGCTGTCCAGTTTTGCCAGCACTGTCTGTTGAAGAGACTGTCGTTTCCCATTGTATGTCCATGGCCCCTTTATTGAATATTAGTTGACCATATATGTTTGGGTTAATGTTTGGAGTCTCTATTCTGTTCCACTGGTCTGTGGCTCTGTTCTTGTGCCAGTACCAAATAGTCTTGATTACTGTGGCTTTGTGGTAGAGCTTGAAGTTGGGGAGTGAGATCCTCCCCATTTTATTTTTCCTTCTCAGGATTGCTTTTGCTATTCGGGGTCTTTGGTGTTTCCATATGAATTTTTGAACTATTTGTTCCAGTTTGTTGAAGAATGCTGTTGGTAATTTGATAGGGATTGCATCAAATCTATATATTGCTTGGGCTGGATGGCCAATTTGATGATATTAATTCTTCCTATCCAGGAGCATGGGATGAGTTTCCATTTGTTAGCAACCTCTTTAATTTCTCTTAAGAGTATCTTATAGTTTTCAGGGTAGAGGTCTTTCACATCCTTGGTTAGGTTTATTCCTAGGTATTTTATTGTTTTTGATGCTATTGTGAATGGATTTATCATTCTGACTTCTTTCTATAAGTTTATTGTTAGTGTATAGGAAAGCCACAGATTTCTGTGTGTTAATTTTTTATCCTGCAAATTTGCTGAATTACAATATTAGCTCTAGTAGTTTCAGAGAGGAGTCTCTAGGGTTTTTTATGTACAATATCATGTCATCTGCAAGTAGTGACAGTTTACCTTCTTCTTTACCAATCTGGATTACTTGTATTTCTTTGTTTTGTCTAATTGTTGTGGTTAGGACCTCCAGTACTATGTTGAATAACAGTGGGGAGAGTGGGAATCCCTGTCTTGTTCCCGATCTCAGAGGAAAAGCTTTCAGCTTCTTGCTGTTCAGTATGACGTTGGCTGTGGGTTTATCATATATGGCCTTTATTATGTTGAGGAACTTGCCCTCTATTCCCATTTTTTTGAGAGTTTTTATCATTAATAGAAGTTGAATTTTGTCGAATGCTTTTTCAGCATCTATGGAGATAGATGATCATGTGGTTTTGTCCTTCTTTTCATTGATGTTGTGGATGATGTTGATGGATTTTCGAATGTTGTACAATCTTTGCATCCCTGGGATGAATCCCACTTGGTCATGGTGTATGATCCTTTTGATGTATTTTTTAATTCGGTTTGCTAATATTTTGTTGAGTATTTTTGCATCTACGTTCATCAGGGATATTGGTCTGTAGTTTCTTTTTTGGTGGAGTCTTTGCCTGGTTTTGGTATTAGGGTGATGTTGGCTTCATAGAATGAGTTTGGGAGTATTCCCTCCTCTTCCATTTTTTGTAAAACTTTAAGGAGAATGGGTATTAAGTCTTCCCTGTATGTCTGATAAAATTCTGAGGTAAATCCATCTGGCCCAGGAGTTTTGTTCTTGGTAGTTTTTTGATTACCTCTTCAATTTCATTGCTGGTAATTGGTCTGTTTAGATTTTCTGTTTCTTTCTGGGTCAGTCTTGGAAAGTTGTATTTTTCTAAGAAGTTGTCCATTTCTCCTAGGTTTCCCAGCTTCTTAGCATATATGTTTACATAGTACTCTATAATAATTCTTTGTATTTCTGTGGGGTCCCTTGTGATTTTTCCTTTCTCGTTTCTGATTCTGTTGATATGTGTTGATTCTCTTTTTCTCTTAATAATTCTGGCTGGAGGCTTATCTATTTTGTTTGTTTTCTCAAAGAACCAGCTCCTGGTTTCATTGATTTTTGCTATTGTTTTATTCTTCTCTATTTTATTTATTTCTTCTCTGATCTTTATTATGTCCCTCCTTCTACTGACCTTCAGCCTCATTTGTTCTTCTTTTTCCAATTTCAATAATTGTGACATTAGACCATTCATTTGGGATTGTTCATCCTTCTTTAAATATGCCTGGATTGCTATATACTTTCCTCTTAAGACTGCTTTTTCTGTATCCCACAGTAATTGGGGCTTTGTGTTGTTCTCGTCATTTGTTTCCATATATTTCTGTATCTCCATTCTAATTTGCTCATTGATCCATTGATTATTTAGGAGCGTGTTGTTAAGCCACCGTATGTTTGTGAGCCTTTTTGCTTTCTTTGTACAGTTTTTTTCTAGTTTTATGCCTTTATGGTCTGAAAAGTTGGTTGGTAGGTTTTCAATCTTTTTTAATTTACTGAGGCTCTTTTAGTGGCCTAGTATGTGGTCTATTCTGTAGAATGTTCTATGTGCACCTGAGAAGAATGTGTATCCTGTTGCTTTTGGATGTAGAGTTCTGTAGATGTCTATTAGGTCCATCTGTTCTAGTGTGTTGTTCAGTGCCTCTGTGTCCTTACTTATTTTGTCTGGTGTATCTGTCCTTTGGAGTGAGTGCTGTGTTGAAGTCTCACAAAATGAATGCATTGCATTCAATTTCCTCCTTTAATTCTGTTAGTATTTGTTTCACATGTGTTGGTGCTCCTGTATTGGGTGCATATATATTTATAATGGTTATATCCTCTTGGAATGAGTCCTTTATCATTATGTAATGTCCCTTATCTTTTGTTACTTTCTTTATTTTGAAGTCTATTTTGTGTGATATTAGTATTGCAACACCTGCTTTTTCTCTCTGTTGTTTGCATGAAATATCTTTTTCCATCCCTTGACTTTAAGTTTGTGCATGTCTTTGGGTTTGAGGTGAGTCTCTTGTAATCAGCATATGGATGGGTCTTGCTTTTTCATCCATTCAGTGACTCTCTATCTTTTGATTGGTGCATTCAGTCCATTTACATTTAGGGTGATTATTGAAAGGTATGTACTTATTGCCATTGCAGGCTTTAAGTTTGTGGTTACCAAAGCTTCAAGGTTAGCTTGTTTACTATCTTACTGTCTAACTTAACTTGCTTATTGAGCTATTATAAACACAGTCTGATGATTCTTTATTTCTCTTCCTTCTTATTCCTCCTCCTCCCTTCTTCATATGTTGGGTGTATTGTTTTGTGCTCTTTTTGGGAGTGCTCACATCTAGAGCAGTCCCTCTAAGATACCCTGTAGAGGTGGTTTGTGGGAGGCAAATTCCCTCTACTTTTGCTTATCTGGGAATTGTTTAATCCCTCCTTCATATTTAAATGATAATCGTGCTGGATACAGTATTCTTGGTTTGAGGCCCTTCTGTTTCATTGTATTAAGTATATCATGCCATTCTCTTCTGGCCTGTAGGGTTTCTGTTGAGAAATCTGATGAAAGCCTGATCAGCTTTCCTTTGTAGGTGACCTTTTTTTTCTCTCTGGCTGCCTTTAATACTTTGTCCTTGTCTTTAATCTTTGCCATGTTAATTATTATGTGTCTTGGTGTTGCCCTCCTTGGATCCCTTGTCATGGGAGTTCTATGTACCTCGGTGGTCTGAGAGGCCATTTCCTCCCCTAGTTTGGGGAAGTTTTCAGCAATTATTTCTTCAAAGACACTTTCTTTCCCTTTTTCTCTCTCTCTTTCTTCTGGTAACCCTATAATGCGGATATTGTTCCATTTTGATTGGACTCACAGTTCTCTTAAAGTTCTTTCATTCCTGGAGATCCTTTTGTCACTCTCTGCATCAGCTTCTCTGCATTCCTTTTCTCTGTTTTCTAGTCCATTAATGGTCTCTTGCATGTCTTCCATTCTTCTTTGAAGTCCTTCCAGAGCTTGTTTTATTTCTGTATTCTCCTTCCTTAGTTCTTCCATATTTCTCTGCAAGTCCATCAGTATGGTTATGACTTTTGTTTTGAATTCTTTTTCAGGAAGACTGGTTAAATCTATCTCCCCTGATTCCTTCTCCAGGGAAGATGTAGAAGATATTGAAGCTGTCTGGGTTAATCTTGACTGGATCAATTTTTTTTGCCTTTTCATGTTGATAGGTGCAGTGGTATGCCATTAACTCATCTGTCTTCTGGGAGGGTCAAGACTCTTTCCACTTGCTCCTGGCCTTTCTTTACTGGGACAACTGTGACCCCTACTGGCTTGTGTTGGGCAATTGTCTGTAGATTGGGTCTCTGTATCTTGCTTGGCCAGTATGGAGGAAGCTCCCTTGCTGTTGGCGTGGCCAGCCTCAGGCTGTTGCTCTGCTATGACAGGGCCCTGGATGGGTAATGGATGGTGGGCTGTTTGGCTGTTTACCTCTGTGAGGGGTCTCACTGCTGTTGCCCATGGGTTAATGTGCCCAGAGTTCCCTGGAATTTCCAGCTGCTGGACTGTGACCCGGGATGCTTCCATCCAGCTGTGGAGTACCTGTCCCTTTGACTTTCAAAAAGCACTCTCTTTTCTTTGTCCCAGGGGTGCTGGCTGCATGACCTGCCCACAGGTCTTACTGTCCTGCTTCCCTAGTTTCCAGCACCCCATGCATGCACTGTGTGTCTGCGCTCTGGTGCAGATGGCTAAGGCTGGGTGTTTAGCAGTCCTGGGGTCCCTCTCCCTACCTGCTCTGACTCCTCTCCTCCTGCTGGGAGCTGGGGTGAGGGATCTCAGGTCCCGCCAGGCTGCGGTTTGTATCTTACCCCTTTCACCAGGTGCTGGGTTCTCACAGGGGTGGATGTAGTCTGGCTGTTGTCCTGTGTCTTCTGGTCTCTCTTTTAAGGATAGTTGTATTTGTTGTATTTTCAAAAATATATATGTTTTTGGGAGGAGATTCCCACTGTCCTACTCACGCCACCATCTTGACTCTGCCCCACATGATCTTGTGTTTTTATCCTACCTTTGATTAATGTGGTGTATTTCATTGGTTGACTTGTGTATATTGATCTCTCATGGATCTTGATAGAAAATAAAGCTCATTTGGTCATGGTGAATGATAATTTTGATATATTTAAATTTTTTTGCTATTATTTTGTTGCAGAATTCTATATCTTTGTCAGGGATATTGGTCTGTAATTTTCTTTTTTTGTCTTGTCTTTTTAGGGTTTTGGTAATGCTGGCCTTGTGGAATGAGTTTGGAAGTATTCCTTTACTACTTTTGGAAATTGTTTCAGAAGGATAAGTATTAACTCTTCATTAAATGGTCAGTAGGATTCACCTGTGAAGCCATCTGCTCCTGGATTTCTTTGTGGACAGTTTTTGGAATACCAATTCATATGTGTTACTAGCATTCAGTCTGTTTAGATATTCTATTTCTTCCTGAGTCAGTCCTGGAAGACTGAAGTTTCTAGCAATTTAACCACTTCTTGAAGTTGTCCAATTTATTGGCATGTAAGATTTCATAGAATCCTCTTATAGTCCTTTGAATTTCTGTGGTGTCAATTGTATCTTCTCTTTCATTTCTGTTATTTGAGTCCTCTCTTAATTCTTGATGAATGTAGCAAAAGCTTTATAAATTTCCTTTCAAATAACGAGTGTTTAGTTTAATTGATTTTTCTTTTAGTCCCTTTATCATTGATTTCTACTCTGATCTTTATGTGTCCCTCCTTTTATATATTTAGTTCCTCCTATTTGGGTGCATAGAAATTTACAATTGTATCCTCTTGTACTGCTCTCTTTATAATTCTGTAATGTACTTTTTCTATTTTAACAATATTTTATTAAGGTATTATTGATATGCAGTCTTATGAAGGTTTCACATGAGTAACAATATGGTTACAAGATTCACCCATATTATCGAGCCCCCCTCTTACCCCATTGCAGTCACTGTCCATCACTGTAGTAAGATGTCACAGAGACACTACCTGTCTTTTCTGTGCTACACTGTCTTCCCCATGATGTCCCCCACATCATGTGTACTATTCATAGTACCCCTCAATCTCCTTCTCCCTCCCCACCCACTCTCCCCCACCCCTCTCCTTTGGTAACCACTAGTTCCTACTTGGAGTCTGTGAGTCTGTTGCTGTTTGGTTCCTTCAGTTTTGCTTCATTTTTATACTCCACAAATGTGGAAAATCATTTGGTACTTGTCTTTCTCTGCCTGGTTTATTTTACTGAACATAATACCCTCCAGCTCCGTCCATGTTCTTGCAAATGGTAGGATTTGTTTCTTTCTTATGGCTGAATAGTATTCCACGTGTAATGTATTCTTTCTTGTAACTTTCTCTGTTTTGAAGTCTCTGTTGTCATTAATAAGTCTGTGTTATTTATGTAGCTCCTCTTAGATTGACAGGGATTAGCTCCTTGTTTTTCTGCAGTTTTTGTGGTATCTTTCAAAATTAATCAAATTTCAAGTACTTTAACTCAGCATTATTTAGGGTATAATTACTTCTTCTTTGTTTATTTTAATAAATCTTTCCTAACCACAAGATCATAAGGATATATTCATATGTTATCTTCAAAATGTTCTTTTTCTTTCTACATTTCAATATTCCTTCACTATACTCTTTCTTTTGAGCATAATAGGAGATAAAAGTCAAGAATAATTGCTTCTACATTAATATCAGATTGGTCAAGCATCATTTACTAAGGTGAGGGTGTATTCCTCATGTCGCTGTATTACCCCATTTGTCATATATTGATTATCTGTATTAGAGTGGATCAGTTTTTGAATTGTGCTTTGTCCAACTGATCTGTTTTGTCTTTCCCTGATCCAGTAAAATAATTACTTTTGTGTATGAAAATTATTGTTGTAGACTATAAATCTTCCAACCTTTTTTTCAAGAATTCTTTAAAAATTCTCAACCCATTACAATTTTTATGACTTCTTTATTCTTGGCCTTTTCAATTTCAATGTACATTTTATGTTGAACATTAAAACTTCTTGATAGAGTGTATTTGATATAAACATGAATTCAAATTTTGTATCCATGAAAAAACATATTTTTCACTTAAATAGGTGTTCTTTCGTTGTATAGTTTTAGAATAAAGAGTTGTGCATTTTTGAAAGAGTATTTCTAAGTGCTCATTCTTTTGTCCTGTTGTAAATAATATTTTAAAAATTTTCTAATAACATATTTTGTTTATAATGGAATCATGCTCTACTGTATGAATTTTTATTAATTCTAATCATTCATATACATGTTTTATATCAATTTACTGAGGTATGACTGACATATAAATTATGCACATATTCAATATATATAACTTAATGAGTCTGGGGATAGTTGTACACCCATGACACCATCACCATTACTGAGACCATAGACATATCCATCATCTCTCAGTTTCCTCCTGCACTTTTCAGTATTCTTATTTTATGGTAAGAATATTTAACATAAGATCTACCATCTTAGCATAATTTAGTGTACAATATTGTTAGCTACATATAGTTTGCTTTATAATGGATCTCCAGAATTATTCACTTGCATGAGTGAATGTTTACCCACATTGACCATACCCTGCCCATTGTTCTCTTTTATCAGTCCCTGGAAACCACCATTTTACTCTGTGCTTCTGTGAGTTTGAATGTTTCAGATTTGACACAAAAGCCAGGTCACACATTTGTCTTTTATGTGTATGGCTAATTTCACTTAACAAAATGACTTCCATATATTTCTATCTTGTGGTGACTTGCAGGTTTTCCTGAATTTTATAAATAGAAAAATATTTTTTATAACATTATATACATAAACTATAAGGGCACATTTGTTTATACCCAGTGTTTGTTATAATAAAATTATTTTATATATTTTATTGCATTGATGAGGAAATCCTGAGAACAAATAGGTTATAGCATCAGGGTCCTGTTGGAAATTCCTGGAATGACTGTCACTGGTTAAGTGAATATCCAGGGATGCCAGGCTCATGGGCTTGCTCCCCAGGTCCCCACACCACAGCTGCATCCCGTGAGCACCACGTGGGGAAGGAGGAGGGGGCCCCTGACCATGAGAAAATGTCCCTTAAGTTACACATCACTTCACCTCAGACATTGCCCAGACCTTAATTATATGTTCACAACTAGTTGCAATGGAGGGCTTTGTACAAACAAAGCATGATGACGAGCACAGGAAGTCATAGCAAAAGTGACCTGTGAGGCAGATCAGGATGTGCAGTGTCAGCAGCATGTGGAGCAGTGAGTGAGCACAGCACATGGTGGCCTGCAGCCCCATCATAATGTGCAGGAGCCTCCTTGGGCACCAGGCTCTTGTCAGGGGAAAGCAAGCACCGTTACAGGAGAAAGGAGCCTTCCCTCCACCCTCCCAGCCCTGCCATTTCTAATTACACATGAGACTGGAAGGGGGAGAAAAACTTCATTTTTATATGATAAAAAGTGTATGGAATCTTCCAGTCTTACAGTCTAAATACCAAAAGCCAGGGGTACATACCTGGGCCCCTCTGTGCACACTGATATTCTGGTAAAAGGTGGACATGCTCCATTGGCCATGAAATGGTACAGTAGTAATATCACCTCAAACCTAGGAAATATACAGGGAAATTTTATCTTCTAAATTATAGAATCATTCTTGTTTGTGCAATCCCAGGTTGTTCCAATTTCATTAGATTGTGTTTAAAAAGAACACTGTTGATGGAATAATTTTTTAAAGCATTTTCCCAAATAAAATAATATCCTTCCATGCTGACATTTTAACTGGGAAGTTTAGATTTCTTCATAATCTTTTTATTAATATTGCTACATAGACTTTGAAGCAACTACCAAAAACATACCATAAATAATTATGTACCACTGATACCTCTGTGTTTTCTACATATCTCTGAAGAACATTCTGCAATGTCAGGTCTATCCCTGTTCCCAAGTGGGTAAAATAATACTTTAATTTTAAGAAACATCCACATCACATAAATTGTACAATTTTAAAACAATATACATTGGAAGTAAAGAGAAACTTGTTCTGAAACTCCTTGGATATATTTTAACTGACTTAAATACTATAATTCCAAGGAGTTTCCCCAGACTCAATTTTATGTCCTTGTTTCTAGGGCTGTAAAGGATGGGATTCAAGGATGGAGGCACCACTGTGTAAAACATAGAGTCATATCTAGATCTGATGTCAACTCGGGGGCTGGCTTCAGGTAAGCCAAGGCAGCTGTTGCAAGAAACACAGTCACAATGACCAAATGAGGGAAGCAGGTGGAGAGGGCTTTGGACCTGCTCTCCAGGGAGGAGTCCTTGAGACAGCAGAAAAGATGTGCACATAGAAATATAAAATAGAGATGAAACAAACCAGTGAGATACTTGCTCCAAACGCTGTCACTGATGCTTCATTTATGTTCATTTTGGAGTCTGAGACAAAAGTAATCTGAGGGATATCACAGAAGAAATTATGCATATCACTGGAAGTAGAAGTAGTAGAAAATGTTGCTGCCATGCGCATGGCTCCAGAGACCCCTCCACTGATGTATGAAGCCACCACCATCTGTCCACAGGCCCCCTTATTAATGATGGTCTCATAGTGCAGCAGATGGCAGATGGCAACACAGCAGTCACAGGACATCACTGTGAGAATACTTCTGCCAAAGCAAAACAAAAAAAAAAGGACTTGGAAAATATATCCCAGAAGAGATATTTTGTTTCTTTTCATTAAAGAGTTAAGAATAAATTTAGGAACAGTGACAGAAATGTAGCAGAGATCTATGAATTACAGGTTCTTCATGAAAAAGTACATGGGTGTGAGAAGTTGAGAATGCCAAGTAGTAAGGATAATGATGAGTCCATTTCCAAACAGGGCCGCCAGGTAAGCCATGAGTAACAGGACAGCATGTAGGGTTTGAATTCTTGAATCATTAGACAATCCCAGAAGAAAAAACTTCATGACATCTGTGTGGTTGAATGACATCCAATGGTCCCAAAGAGTGAGCTGTGCATTGTAATCAACAAACAGAAAGAAAACAATATGCTGCCACCTTGTGCTAATGGATATGTTAATTATCTTACCTGTGGTCAATATCTCACAAACTGTGTTTGTCTATTTATATTTATGTCTATATATAAAGTATATGTGTACCTGTATATAAAATTGAACCTTATAAATATATACAATGTTTATATTTTTTATGCCTCAAAAATCAGGAAAAATAAAATACATGGAGTAGGTTCTTTCAAAATTAATGTATTAGGTTATATGTCAAAGCAAGGAAATTAATCTTTTAAATTCCCAGTTGTGACATGTATGTGTGACAATGTCTGTAACGAATGAATAAGCTGATCTTTCAGCATTTGCAATTTATGTGATGTGTTCCCAGTGGCTTTATCAAATTACCAATGTGATATCCACTAACACAAAGCAAGTTATGCTCAAAATACACTTCCAGCTGTTAGAAGAAACTCCAGCCCATCACTATAAAGGAGTTTCAAAAAAAAACAGAGTAGGAAGCAAAGACCAAGGTATCCCTGGAAAGTTATTTGTTCACAGTTATTTATTTTGCTTCTTGGTTTTTGTTGCCTTTGAAGATAAGTGAGTCTTGAGTCCATCAAAATAATCTAGTCAGAAAATGATAAACACTGTGATTCCATTAAAATGTGGTACCGACATTAAGTGTCTACAGACAGAAAGCGCATGATTATTGTCAAGGTCTTGGGGAGAATAGAATGTGGAGTTACACTTTACTGGGTTAGAGTTTCAGCCTCTCAGTGTGAAACAGCTCTGGAGATGGATGGCAAATGGATGCCCAGCAATGTGAGTGTGGTTACCAGCACAGAAATACGGTTAAGAATAGTTAACGTTTTTTATGATACACGCTTTTTCCCACAATCAAATTTTAAAAATTTCTAATTTACCACAATGATTTCTCTGAAATGAATGATATTTGAGACATAAATTGTAAGACAAAAAAGATTAGTTTCATGAACTTCTGAATTTTTTGCCAGCTTCATTGCATATAAAGGGGGAATTCTTTATGAATTTGTAATAATGAGTCTGAGAGTCAGTGTGATGTAGAAGAAAGGAGAAGGACCAAGGATTAGAAACATTTTGTTTTTCAATCTGTCTGCCTTGAACTGGGTGAATTACTTTGTGAAACTTTGTGAATATTTTAAGTTACTAAAGTTTACAATGAATTAACAGTAAATTATATGTGGACTCCTATGGAAGTTTATTAAGAGCATAGGAATACTGGGTACACAGTATTTCCACAAGGTAAGAATTCACTATAAGCAGCTACTAAATAAGAGAAATAACAGGTAATGTTTGCTTAGTATTTATTGTGCCTCAGAAAGTTAAGTATAGTGGATGAAAAAGCAAAGCTACAGAAGCCAGTACTGTGGGGTGTGCATTTCCCCACTGCTGCTCACCACACGTAGACATTTGCCAAGTTGCACAAACCCTTGTGCCTGTATCATCGCTTTGTCACAGGACTATTCTGTCATTAAATTAGTTAACGTAGAGAAGTTATTAAAACCCTTTGTTGACTGGAAGATTTTGGCAATGGTGATAGTCATCATCAACACTGAATTGTTGGTGATGTTGAACACATTATTTATTCTCAACTTTAATTTCCTTAGTAAACAGACCAAGATTTCAATACCACTGCCATATCACAGCTGAGGACAGTAATACAAAGAGAGACCAACAGCCCCCTGACACCCCACCCCAGTGTCGTGGGGCATGGCCCGTAAATGGCAGAGGTGATACTGGAAAGTGGTTCCTCTGGCTTCCATTCCTGCCCATCCTCTGCAAAAACACAGCACAGAGAGTTCTTGGCAGGCTGGATGCAGTGTGTGTATAACCTAAATTAAGGTTATTTGTTTAACTCAACATGTATGTTAGATAATAGAAACATAGGATCTGACCATCTGGTTGCTGCTAAAAATTTCTTTGCAGTAGTTATTGTCATATGCACAGGACAGTGTGTGTTTATATGTGTGCACCTTGAGCACTTAAAAATTGACAAGTGGAGGGAAGGAAAGAATATTGTCTCAATTATAGCCATGTTTAAATTCTTCTAGTTGTGTTTTTTAAATGAGTTAATTACGTGTCACATATTATTTGCATTCTACATTTTTAGGATAATTTCCTTCCAGAATACTTGCTTAATTTAGATGTCATTTTTCCACCACTTACAGTTGCAGCTGTTTCATAACACATAGGAAACTTCCTGTCCTGGGTAGGAGGGATGGCAAAAATTCTGACTCAAAATTACAGGCCTCAACAAAAAGTCCACTTCCTTTTCCTCTCCTGGTGGTCCTAAACACCCTTAGCCATTATTGAAAGACTTAGTTCATGGCTTTTCTTCATTCCCTATGCTTTAATTATCAGAGGTATAACACAGTTAGTTCTTCTTCATCTCTAGATGGTTTTATAAAGTACAAACACCTACCAAGGGGTTCATCTATGAAATGGAGTCCATGAAGATAGGATGTGAACATCTCTGAAAATGCCTAACTGTATTAATACATTTCCAGATTCCACATGAACCTGGATTGCATATGTGTTATCATGATACAGCAAACATAGTTCATAGCTCCATTTCTCAATATGCTCTGTCAGAGTGTCAAAGATTGCTGTGGCTCTGAAAACTCTTATATGTCTGAGGGCTTTGTTAACATGGCCTGATGAGGTGGAATTTGCCAGAGGTAGTGGGCAGGCTCCTTCTCATCTGGCCACTCCAGGCCTGCTCAGCCTCCAGAAGTCTGACACTCCTCAATCCGGAGCACCTGAGTATGGGACATGAAAATGCTGTTGTCATTGTCATGGACCCTGGACACAACTTGTCTTGATGGTAGTGGAAATGCTGAAGCATTTCTACATAAAAGCACCGTGTGTTAATGGCCATATTGTAATTCCACATCAAACTAATTTAAGTGCTAAAAACTCACAATTTTTCACTTTTTGTGGCAAAAGTAAAGCACAGCAATATACTGGAGATAATGCTGTAAAGCACACATTTATAAAGCCCTGAGATGTGTATACATTTGTCAGACAGTTTCTTTTGTAAGGGAAGAATGGAAGAGAAAGAGTTCTCCATGAATCCTCTAATTTAGAGAGAGCCATGGACAAAGGGATAAAAAGAGACATACCTATTTCATTTGTATTATAATTTTGAGAAACAGTGCTTCTAATAATTACTTAATATGATTGGTGAGAACTTGTGAGTCATTTCCTTTCCTAGCTTGTAGAATGTGGAAATAATTTATGTGGAAATAGGAAACTTGTAATCAGTATGTGTTTTGAATACATAACATTATTTTAAAAGTACACAACATTCTCATGAATGAAATGCATGTGTCAGAATTTATTTTTATCAATTTGGAGGCTAGGCTTAATGGATGTAGAGGCTATAGCATGCCATATATGATGTAGATCTTTTGATTTTAACTTTACTGTCAAACTTTTAATTATATTTATGAACACATTTGGGCATGAAATCCCTACTTATTGTGTTTCTGTGAACTGATTATATTTACAAGATGATTTTATTTATACCACATTCCTAATTCTATTTTCCTAATTTGTGTGTATATATGTCTGTCTGATTTTCCTGTATGCTCACAACTGTCTGTGTTTTTTTTTCTTTCAATCCTACCTGAGACAAAAATTGAAGTATTCATTTAAAAGTATTCAAGTTTATTTGAGAATAAATGCTCCTTTTGAATTAGCATCTACATATGCACAGTAGAAAGTGTTGCAGTTTAATTGGATAACATGTTAGAAAAACTATGGTTTTTATATAGACAAGGAAAATTTCATCCTCCCCCAAATTCCAAATAGTTGTTACTTACATGGTACTTGTGTGTTTATCTCTAAAAATCCAGGCTGTAAAATAAACTATTTCCTTACTACAGGAACTACAAGTGTGTATTGAACTGTTCAGTCTTCACAGATTCTCTTCATTCAGGAAGATTTGTTTTCATCTAATGTAATGAGAATTAGTAGCAGGCTGTATCCCAGCAGGAACTGGGAGAACTCAGTTATCCTCTCACTGAGAGAAGAACCTCCTCAAGGCGTTCTAAGGAAAAGATGAATTGTTCCATCAGTGAGGTGGTGATGTGTCCCCTAAGTCCTTTCTAGAGCACCCAGGAGGGGAAGAGGTGGGACAGCAGAGTTCAAAGGGAGGTGGTCGTAGTCTGGGGCTCTGGGGAACTAAACTGAGAATAAACACAGAGGTCTATTGACCTTATTTATATTTCATTTGCAGGTGTTGATATTTTACAGTACAATCTAGTGGTTAGTTACAACAACTACTTTTGAAAATGTAGCAAGAGTAACATATTTTCTTCTGGGATGATTAATGTCATGCACTAATAACATTTCTGCCAGCTGAAATAGATGTAAATATTCTTAGGTAACATGTGATACTATAATACTTTTCCTTAAAATTAGAAAAATAAATATAATAATTTCAAATGTGCAATGTGTGGAAATTGCTTAAAATAATCCCTGAATCTCATAAAGAACATATAAACAACTCCAGAAAAAAATTGTTTGAGAAAGAAAATCTCTGTTTAGAAATCCAGAATTAACTTACCAAAGCGTGTAGAAGTTTGAGCTTCACATACCAGAAATGTAGCATCTGTAAGAAGACTCAAGTCAGGGAGAAAGGATTGGAATGAATCACTTCTTTCTCTCAGAAGGAATTATTTTCGATAAGAAAAGAGCTCAGGAAAGTTGGAGGACAACTTGGTAAACTGAGAGAAAGCTCAAGGAGCTTAGAAAAGAAAATGACCACATCCAGCAAATACTAGATAACATTGGTTCCAGGCTTTGCTAAGTGACCCTTTTATCATCTGCTCCATGCACAGGTCACAGAGGCCCAGGATTAGTGTGGAATCATGAGGGTCACCATACACCCAAGGAAGGAGCAGAGCCACACTCTCCGGGCTCAGGCATCTGTGGTAACTTGGATGTGACCAGGCTCTCACAGCACCTGAGCCCTGACACCCGCAGTCACAGGGGACATTCTACCTCTGTAACTGGCAGGTTGTCCTACATTTTATATGGAGAAAAGTATTCTTCATAAAATTATATATGCAAACAATAAGGGCACATTTTTTAAATTTCTACCCATTGTTTGTTATAGTAAAATCATTTAATATATTTTATTGCATTGATGAGGAAATCCTGAGCACAAATAGGTTACAGCATCAAGGTCCTGTTGGAAATTTCCGGAATGGCTGTGTCACTGGTTAAGTGAATATCCAGGATGCCAGGCTCATGAGCTTGCTTGCCAGGGCCTCACAACACCGCTGTATTCCCTTGAGCACCACGGGGGGCAGGAGGAGGGGGTCCCTGACCATGAGGACATGTCCCTTAGGTTTGATGTCATGTCAGCTCAGACATTGCACAGAACTTAATTACATGTTCACAAGTAGGTGCAACGGAGGCTTTTGTACAAACAAAGCATCATAAAGAGCACAAGGAATCACAGCATTATTGGCCTGTGAGGCAGACCAGGACGTGCAGTGTCAGCAGCATGTGGAGCAGTGACTGAGCACAGCATACGGTGTCCTGCAGCCCCATCATCATGTGCAGGAGCCTCCTTGGGCACCAGGCTGTCATCAGGGGGAAGCAAGCACCGTTACAGGGGAAAGGAGCCTTCCCTCCACCCTCCCAGCCCTGCCATTTCTGATTACACATGAGACTGGAGGGAAGAAATACTTCATTATAATATGATAAAGATAAAATGGAATTTCTCAGTCTAATTGTCTACAATGGCATAAAGTAGGGGTTCATATCTGGGCCCCTCTGTGCACATGGAGATTCTGGGAACAGATGGACATGCTTTATTGGCCATAAAATAATACAGCAGTAAGATCACCCCAAATCTAGGAAGTATATAGTGATATTTAATCTTCTTAATTGTAGAATCATTCTGTTTTGTGGAAGCCCAGGTTGTTCCAAGTTCATTGGATTGTGTTTATAAAGAACACTGCTGACACAATAATTTCTGAAATTATTGCACCACATAAAATATTATTAATATCCTTATATGTTGGCATTTCAACTAGGAAGTCTAGATTTCTTTGTAATCTTTTTATTAATATTGCTACATAGACTTTGGAGCCAATGCCTAAAGCATACCACAATAATCATGTTCCACTGATATCTCTGTGTTTTCTCCATTTGTCTGAAAAACATCCTGCAATGTCAGCTCTGTCCCTGTTCTCAAGTGGCTAATATAATACATTAATTTTAAGATACATCCTAACCGAATACATTGTTAAATTTTAAAACAATATACCTCAGACCTAAAGAGAAACTTCTTTGTAAACTACCTGAATATATTTGATTTAAATGCTACAATTCCAAGGACGTTCCCCAGAGTCAACTTTATGTCCTTGTTTCTAAGACTGTAAATGATGGGATTCAGTGATGGAGGCACCACTGTGTAAAACACAGACAGAGTGATATCCAGGTCTGACCTCACCTCAGAGGCTGGCTTCAGGTAGGCCAAGGCACCTGTTGAAAGAAACACAGTCACAACAGCCAGATGAGGGGGGCAGGTGGAGAGGGCTTTAGACCTGCCCTCCCAGGAGGAGATCCTTGAGACAGCAGAGAAGATGTGCATGTAGGAATATAAAATAGAGATGAAACAAACCAGTGACATACTTGTAGCAAATGCAGTCACTGATGCTTCATTTATGTTCATTTTGGAATCTGAGATCAAAATAATCTGAGGAATATCACAGAAGAAATGATGGATTTCATTGGAATTAAAAGCTATGGAAAATGTTGCTGCTGTGTGCATGGCTCCAGTGATCCCTGCACAGACATATGAAGCCACGACCATCCACCCACAGGCCCCCTTGGTCATGATGGTCTCATAGTGCAGCGGGCAGCAGATGGCCACATAGCGATCACAGGACATCACTGTGAGGATGAATAATTCAGCAGCAGCAAAAGTCACAAAGAACAGCACCTGGAAAACACATCCAAGGAAGGATATTGTGTTCCTATTCATCAGGGAGTTGAGAGCAAATTTAGGAACAGTGACAGAGATGTAGCAGAAATCTATGAGTGACAGGTTCTTCAGGAAGAAGTACATGGGTGTGTAAAGCTGAGGATTCACAGTAATGAGCATGATAATGAGTCCATTTCCCAAGAGGGCTGCCAGGTAAGCCATGAAGAACAGGACCCCATGGAGGGTTTGCATCTTCTGGTCCTCAGAGAATCCCAGGAGAAGGAACTCAGTGACACCTGTATTGTTGATCATCTCATCCAGTGGTGTGGTTCCAAGACAGAGTTGTTTTCTATAATTGAAATCACAGAAATAAAGGCAAATGGTATCTACTTGTGTCAATATATTATTTAAACTGTGTTAATTATTTCACAATGTGTAAGCATACTTATAAAACATATATGTGTATCTTTATATTATATTAAACATTAAATACTGACAACAAATGTATAAACATCTATCTTGGCCAATTAACCTAAAAATGTGAAAAATAAAATAAGGAGAGTAGTTTCAAGGTATCAATTAAGATGTTAAGGTTCTAATTCTAGCAGCTTAGTTAGCTTTAGTGATTCTAAGCTGCAGGGACGCATTGGTTTTCTATTATAGTTATGGATGCACAAATATTAAAAGGGGCTGGGACGGATGGATTAGGTGACCCTTTAAGGTTTGTGGGGTCCAGTAGGATTACCTTCACCATTATGACTGCATCAACCGACACTGGGTGTTAACCTAACACCGAGTTAGGAAGAAATGCTCCATAGTTCCCTCCAAGCTGATACAGGAAACTCGCCCTCACAGCGTAAAAACAGTTACCAGAGAATCCAAGCAGCAGGAGGAACAAAGGTCTTCCTTTGTTATTATTTACACATTCTCATCATGTGCATAGATATTTAATAATGCTTCTTGGTGTTATTTGTTATCTTTGAACATGAGTTAGTCTTGAATACAATATGGTCATCAAAATAACCTAGTCACAAAATTAGAAATACTGTATGATTCCAATTATATGGGGTCCCTGCAATAAATTCATATAGACAGAAACTAAACTGTGATGGGAAAGACTGAGGGGATGAAGCGACTTGGAGCTATTGTTTAAAGGATGCAGAGTTTCAGTTTTGCAAAGAGATCGTTCTGGACATGGGTGTGGAATGCTTGCCCAGCGATGTGACTGTTCACTGCCAATTGACCATACACTTAATAATAGTTAAGATGGAAAATTTATGTTACCTGTATTTTGCCACAGTTAAAAATAATTCAACATTGAGGAGTCTATTTTTAACACTCAGAAAGGATCCCTGTGAATGTATTTGAAAAATAATGAATGGTAGTACATATTTTAAAGTCATAGCGGGAAAAAAAAGCCCAATTTTGAACATGTGTCAAATACATTTTGGAACATTCCTGTTTTGTGCAGAAGATCTTTAAATAATTTAATTCATTTTTTAATTTTAGCCAGTTCATTTGTTAAAAAGTGTAATGTTTTACAGATTTATAATGACACTGAGATTCATGTAACTTAGGAGAAAGGAAATATCAGGAATTAGAAAATTTCTTGTTTTTAGTTTGAATCTGTTATGTCGTGGGTTAGTTAACTTGTGGTAGGTGATTAATGTTGTAGGTAACTAAGTTTTATGACAGTTAGAAAGAGATTATATATGGAGACCCATGGGAGTTTATCAAGAGCAACAGGCACATTTTTTATATAATATCTGGAACATAGTAAACATCAATGTCTATAAGCAGATACTAAATAAGACAGTTAAAATAAGAATTTATTATTTATTTTCATTATAATTAAACATTGATAATAAGCATTTAGTATTTATTGTATATTATTGAATTCTATATTTAGAATTCTTTGAAGCACTTTACTAATTAAATGATTTTGGGATTGGTGGTGGTCATCATCATAATGAATTGTTGAAGATGTTGAAATTGTTACTTATCCATAATTTTAGTCTGCACAGTGAACAGAGTGTAAGCAGAGTGTAAGGTGCCAGTGCTGTTATGATTTCACAACTGAGGATAGTAAGACAGAGAGAGGGTGACTGTTCCCCCACTCCCCAGCCCCAGTGAAAAGGGACAACCAGTAAATGGCAGAGACGGGAGAGGATAGTTTTTCACTGACTTCTATGCATCCCTGTTCTCCGAAGAGACACACGGCATAGGGAGATTTTGGCAGGCTGGAGGCAATAGATGGAGTTTAGAAAACAATAGAAGATAAGTTTAATTTTAATCATGCATGAATGTTAATTAAGTATGGAAAACTAAAACCAGGCCGTTTGGGTGTTTCAAACAACTTCATCTCAGTACATCCTGCCGTTCTCACTGACAGAAAGGGTGTTTAAGTATGTGTGCAGCTATTCACTTCAATATTTAGGCATAAAGGGCAGAAAAAAGAAAATTGTCTCAATTTGAGGCATGTTTAAGTTTGTCCAGTTCTGTTTTTAAATAAGAATTAATTATTCACCACATACTACTTGTGTTTACACTTTCAGAATATAGTCTTTCCAGATTCTATGTTTACTTCCTCCTGGATCTAGATGACAGTATCTTCCACCTCTAATATCAGCTTTTTCAAATTAATAAGAAATTTTCCGAATTCAATAGGAAGAATGGCAAAACTTCTAGCTCAAAATTCCAGGACTCATAAAAAATTACATTTCCTCCTTCTCTGGCCATGGCCTTAAATACCTTTGCTTATTAGTGAAAACAATGTTCCTGACTTTTGTTCAGTGTCTCTGTCTTAATTATCTACGATATAATACAGCAGTCTTTCCTCATCTTTAACTGGCTTTATAAAGTCCAAATAACAAAGGATTCCTCCGTGAAATGAAGTTCATGAAGGAAGTGATGGAAACATTTCTGATAATGCCCGAGTACATTTATAGATTTCCAAATCTCACCTGAACCTGGATTCCATGTGTATATGAATCAGCAAATTAAACTCAGTCTCCTAGGACACGTCAGCATCAAGTATTGCTCTGGCTTAGGAAACCTGTACTGTTTCTGGAGTTCGGATCATGACTGTCCACTGATGCAGAATTTGTCAAAGATAGTGAGCAAGCTCATTGTCAGGTCGAGCCACTCCCAGGCTATGTGGTCTCCTGGGGTTGGAAGCTCCCTGACCCAGAGCATCTGAGCGCTGAGACAGGAAATGCTGGTGTCCTTTATGTGGATCCTGGACACCACTACTCTTGGTAGCAGAAAGAATACTGAGGCATCTCTACAGAAACCACTGGGTTTTAGTGGCCACATTGCAAACTACACATAAAACTAATTTCAGAGCTGAAATACTCAGAACAGCTCATTTTCTGACAAGGATAAAGCATATTCTGGTAATGGCGATGGTGCTGTAAAACACACATATGAAAAGCTGTAAGATGTGGATACATTTGTCAGATAAATTATTTTATAAAATAATTCTATAACAGATAGCTATTTCTCTCCAAAGTTATTTTAAAGAGAGCCTTGGAAAAATAAATAATCACAGAGAAACCCTTTTTCCTGCATTATAACTTTGATAAATGTTTCTAATCATTGTTTAATCTTGATTGGCAAGAGCTCATGAATCATTGACCTTTTTGACTGACACAATGATCTGTAGGGTTAATTTATTTGTAAATAAAAACATACTTATCAGAATATATTTTCAATATATAACATTAATTTTAAATGTCCACTATCTATCTCATAAATTAAATAAAAATGATTGTCAGAATTTATTTTCAAAAATGAAATTGGAAGATATTCTTAAGAATACGTAGGGGAAGGTACCAAAACTATGGGTTTTTGAAAGATATAAGAGAGGTGTTTTGATTTTTAACTTTAGTCTGTGACTTTTTGTTGTATTGGGGAACTCTTTGGGAGAGGGAAAAAATACTACTTACTGTATTTCTGTATATGTTTTGACATATGGTTTTATCCATACCACATTCCCAGTTACAGTTTCCTATTTGTGTGTATGTTACTGAGCTTTGGCATTCCTGCATGTGTATGTGTGTGTCTGCTTTTACTTAGCTCACAACTATGATTTTTTAACCCTGGGATTTTTCTCTTTTAATTGTATCTGAGACAAAATAATTGAAATTTCAATGAAACTCATGATCATTTTAGAGTAAATTTAGGTTTTGAATCAGGGTCTACATATCTACATATCAGATGAAAGCATCAGACCTAACTATTCACTTGGATAATATGTTAGAAAAATAATCCTTTCTATAGGCAAGGAGTATTTTGTCCTATCCAAAAGTGCTAAATAAAGGTTACTTACATTTTGGTTATGCTTTCATCTCTGAAAAGCTTTGATATACAAGAGACTGTTTCCTTATTACAGCAATTTTACGTGTGATTTAAGACTCACCGGTCTTCATAGATTCTCTTCATCCAGGAAGATTTGTTCTAACCTCTGATAATAGGCAATAGTATTAGGCCTGCATACCACCCGGAACTGGGGGAACTCACTTATGCCCTCACTGACGGACCACCTCATGACTCCCTCAGAAAAGGCACATGGTTGCAGCTCTGAGGCTCTGGGATCTCCCCTGAGTCCTTCCAAGAACTCCCAGGAGAGGAGGAGGGGGGAGCAGACCAGGAGGGGCAGTTGCCAGTCAGGGACCTGGGAAATCAGACCAGGGAATAAACCCACAGATCTGCTTCAGGGAAAAGCATTCCGTTTGTGATGCTGGTTGGGGTGGAAAAGGACAGGCTTGACAAAGTAGCTCAACATGAAGCTAGGAAATCTCAGAGACTTAAAATCCCTGATGCTGATCTACCAAATTAATTTTTCCAGTACCTAAAAGTGGAAAACGTTTTCTATAAGCCACTACAAAAAGCTGTTGTTTAGAGCAAGAATTTTTATAATTCAAAGTTAAGTATTGAGTCTTTACAATATCTCTATATCTGACACAGACATATCCTTAATTTAGTATTCATAATATGTGGAATATACCAAAGAAACCATTTGAGCTAATTTCTGCCTTCATTGTGCATGTTTCTTTGGTTTTATAGTTAAAGTTATATTACCTAGGGATATTAAAGAGTATTTATTTCATTTATATTTCAGTGAGAGGTATTCGTGTCTTAAAATTATGATCTAGTGCTAGTTACAAGAAGTGATATAAAAAATCTAGAAAAATTAATGTATTTTCTGCAAGGATTATCAATTTCATGAATTATTATTCTTTCTGCTGAAATAGATGTGCTTATTCTTATTTGACGTATTATCTTGTTACATTTTTTCTTTAACATGATGAAAAACAAGAGTAATAATTGAAAATATATAATGAGTAGGAAATGCTTAACATACTGCCTGAATCACATAAAGAACATAAAATTCAACTTCAGCATAAGAAGTCTTGATATTTGATGACATAAATCTCCAGCTTTTTTTTATTACTCAAGGTTCTTTGAGTGTTTTCAAACCTTTGATCTTCTTTAAGACTTCCTTATTCTTGGCCTTTTTCAATTTCAATGTGAACTTTAGGGTGAACATTAAATCCCATTGAATTAGTGTACTTGAATTCAAGTTTTGAGTCCAAGAAAAAGTATATGTTTTAGTTAAGTAAATGGTTTTACTGTAGTCTAGCTTTGGGGTAAAGATTTGTGAATTTTCAATAGTGAACTTCTTTGAGTTTATTTTTGGCCTTGTAAATTATGTTTTAACATCATTTTCTAATGGCATTTTCTTTCATAATGGAATATTTTCTATATATAGAATTTTGTTAATTCTAATAATTTTTGTACAGAATTTTAAGAAATCACTTTACAGTGGTATGATTGACATAATACTTGTTATACACAACTTGATGACCTTGGGGATCAGAATAACCCATGAAACCTGCATCACCACGAGGCCACAGACACATCTGTCACCTCTGGAGGTTTCCTGATTCCCTCTTACCAAATTTCAAGTATGTAACGCAGTATTCCTAGGGCTACCTCTGTGCTGTACAGTGGATCTATGGGATGCATTCGTCTTGCATAACTGGTGGTTTGCACCCTTGGGTTCTTGCCTGCCCATTTCCCCCTTTCCAGCCCCTAGTTTTCTCCACTTCACTCTCTGCTTCTATGAATTTGACTATTTTAGTTTCCATATAAAATTAAGATAATTTATTATTTGTCATTATGTGTCTAGCTTATTTCACTTTATATAACATCCTCCAGGTTTATCTGTGTTGTCAGAAAGGACATATATTCCTACATTTTAGAGATGGAATATTATTTTTAAAATCCCTAAATACACAATACATACACTTTAAAAATTTTTCCAATATTTGCTATAAATAATTTACATATTTTATTTCATTGTCCATGCAATCCAGAGCAAGGTTAGATTATACTGTCAATGTCTTTTTCTTAAATTTAGAGCAATAGTAAGCATTTCATGGAAGTGAATCCACATCCTGTTTTCCTGTTTTGTTGTCCCCAGAATCTCAGCATGAACAGCCTGCCCAGGTATGAAACCATGGCCCTTGCTGTTCACACTGTCAGAATGAGATATCATTTATCCTTATAAAGGAAAAATGCAGTTTTCCTTTCTCTCATAGGCTAACAATTAAATGAAAAATAAAGGGGTGTGGGGGTAGAGGGAAGACTACATTCTCCTAGTGTTTATACTTTCTTCTTCCTGCCAAGAGGCTTCCCAAGTATGTCCCTCGCCAGGACAAGGAGGAGAGACCACCTGTGCACCACACTGTCCCACTGCTACAATATGTTTACAGTACACATTCAGTAAGTGCCTCATGTCAACAGTGCTGTTTCCCTGTGCTCTTCATGACACTTGCCATTATAAAAAAAAAACCTCCATTACAACTGTTTAATAACATGTGATTATGTTCTGGGCTGTAAGGCACTAAAATATAGGAAATGTAAGCAACATATTTTTGAACTGTAGGATCATTCTTTTGAAGGTCAGGTTGTATCAACTATAATGGATTTTGTTTAATAAAGAATATTGCAAATGAAATGTTTTTGAAAAAAATGAGCACATAATATGTTATTACTCATATCCTCCTAAATGAAATTTGTAATGAGGAAGAATAGATGTTTTTTAAAAAAACATATTTATATTGCTAAAGAAATTTTTCTAGATACTGCCCAAAACATACCATAGTAATTGTGTTCCAGTGATATCTTTGTTTTCTTCCATTTGTCTGAAGAACATTCTGCCCTGACAGATCCACGGCTGTTCACATTTACTAAGAGAGTACATTAATAATATGATAAATCCCCTTAATATAAATGGTATAATTTGAAAGGGATATGTGTTTGAACAAAGGAGAAAACTCTAAACTACTCAAATATACTTAATTTGACTTAATTACTACAACTGCAAGGAATTATCCCAGAGGTACCTTTATGTCCTTGTTTCTAAGGCTGTAAAGGATGTGATTCAGTGATGGAGGCACCACTGTGTAAAACACAGACACAGTGATATCTAGGTCTGCTATCAACTCAGAGGCTGGCTTCAGGTAGGCAAAGGCAGCTGTTGAAAGAAACACAGTCACAACGACCACATGAGGGAGGCAGGTGGACAGGGCTTTGGACCTGCCCTCTAGGGAGGAGATCCTTGAGACAGCAGAGAAGATGTGCACATAGGAATATGATATAGAAAGGAAACAAAGAAGTGAGATAAATGAATCAAATGCAGTCAATTTTGCTTCATTTTTGTTCATTTTGGAGTCTGAGATCAACATAATCTGAGGGATATCACAGAAGAAATGATAGATTTTATTGGAAGTAAAAGTGGAAAATGTTGCTGCTGTGTGCATGGCTCCATAGATTCCTACAGTGTTCTATGAAGCTACCACCATCCGTCCACAGGCCCCCTTATTTATGATGGTCTCATAGTGCAGCAGATGGCAGATGACCATGAAGTGGTGATAGGACATCACTGTGAGGATGGCCATTTCAGCAGAAACAAAAGTCCCAAAGAACAGCACTTGAAAGATGCATCCAAGGAAGGATATTGTGTTCCTCTTCACCAGGGAGTTGAGACCAAATTTTGGAACAGTGTCAGAAATGTAGCAGATATCTATGAGTGACAGGTTCTTCAGGCAGAAGTGCATGGGTGTGTGAAGCTGAGGGTCCCAACTGATGAGCATGATGATGAGCCCATTTCCTAACAGGGCTGCCAGGTAAGCCATGAGGAACAGGCAGTCATGTAGGGTTTGCATCCTCGGGTCCTCAGAGTTTCCCTGGAGGAGGAACTCAGTGATGCCTGAGTGGTTGATCATTTCTTCCAATGCTGTGGTCACCAAGAGTGAATTGTGTACTATAAACAAACAAATACAATAAAGAAAATGTTACCTGCTTGTGTTGGTGGACATGTGAATTACCTTTTGTGAGTATTTCATGTGTAGCATGTGTGTGTGTTTGTTTCTTCTCATTTTTCCTACTTGTTTTACACATTTGTCAAGTTATTGAAACCCTTTGTACCTGTTTCATCATTTACTAGCAGGACTGTTATAAATTAATATGTATGTTTAGAAGTTTTGAAATACTTTATAAAAGGAAACATAATGAGAAATGAACAAATGGGACTACATCTAACTAAAAAGCTTCTGTACAGCAAGGACACCATGAGCAGAACAAAAAGGCATCCAACAGTATAGGAGAATATATTCATAAATGACTTATCTGATAAATGGTTAACATCCAAAATATCCAATGAATTCATTTGCTTCAACATCCAAAAAACAGATAGGCTGATTAAAAAATGTTTTGAGTACCTGAAAATACTTCTCCAAAGAAGAAATAAGATGGTCAACAGGCACGTGAAAAGGTGCTTCACCTCACTAACCATCTGGGAAATACCAAGCAAAACCGCAATGGGATATCACCTCACACCAGTTAGGACGGCCAGCATCGAAAAGACTAGGAACAACAAGTGCTGGTGAGGGTGCAGAGAAAGGGTAACCCTCCTATACTGCTGGTGGGAATGTAAATTGGTGCAACTGTTATGGAAAGCAGTATGGAGGTTCCTCCAAAAACTAAAAATAGAAATACATTTGACCCAGTAATTCTAGGAATTCACCTGAAGAAAACAAAATTACTGATTCAGAAGATAAATGCACCCCTATGTTTATTGGTGCACTATTTGCAATCGACAAGTATGGAAGGAATCTATCCATCGATAGATGAATGGAAAAGGAAGAGCTAGTACATATACACAATGGAATATTTTTTCAGGCAGAAAAGGAAAGAAATTCTTCCATTTTTAACTACATAGATGGATCTATAAGTATTATATTCAGAGAAATAAACCAGACAGAGATAAACACCGTATGATTTCACTTATATGTGGACTATAAAAACAAACAAAACAAAAGGAACAAAGCAGTAGTAGACTCATAGCCACTGAGAATGGACTGGTGGTTACAATTGGGGAGGGATAGGGGAAAAGAGGCACAATAATTTTCAGTGACAATATAAATTCGTCACAGCATGGAGTTTAGTCAGTGGTTCTGTAACATCTTTCTAAGTTGATAGTAACCACACTAGAGGGGGTGAGGGTTTAATAATATGGGTAACAGTGGAACCAGTGGTTGTATATTTGAAACCAGTATAAAATTGTATATGAACAATACTTCAATAAAAGATTTGGCAGTAGTGATGTTCATTATTAACATTGGTTGTGAAGATATTGAAGTTATTATTTACTAATAATTGTAACAGCACAAGCAAGTGAGTAAAGTTCCAAGACTCCTGTAGTCTCACACCTCAATAAGTAAGACACAGAGAGGTTGACAGCGGCCTTGTTCCACCCCAGGGTCAAGGGGCATAAGCAGTAAAAGGTACATATATGATAGGGAAGTCATTTATTTGACTTGTATGCCTGCCTGTTTTCTGCAAAGATACCCTGCATGGAGAGTTCCTGATCAGCAGTAGGGAATGAAGGTAACATAGGGAACAATAAAAAGGTTAGGATTTTTTAGGCCAATATTAATTATAATTAATTGGAAAACAAAACCAGGCCATTTCATTGCTGCTAACAGCTTCATCATAGTAGTTCCTGCCATTCTTACTGGGTGGAATGGGTGTATTTATATGTGTGCAGCTTGTGCACTTAAACATTGGTGAGTGAAGGGGAAAATCAGGATAGTATTGTCTCACTTAGTGGCTTGTCTAAAATTGGCTAGATTTTTTAAGTAACCATTTATTATCAATTACACAGTATTCATACATTTTCAGAATAATTTCTTCCTTGTTCATTTGCTTACTTCAGCCTGGGTCTAAATGGCAATGAACCACCACCTACAGTTTCAGCTGCTTCCTAACCTGTGAGAATTCTAACTCAAATTCCAGGAGTCAACAAAATGTACACTTACCCTTCCTCTGGTCATGGTCTAAACACCACCAAACATGAAAGACACAGTTCCTGGCTTTGTTTAGCTTCTGTGCCTTAATTCTCAGATGTATAATACAGGAATTTCTTTCTCACCTCTAAATTGTTTTATGTACTCTGAATACTAAGGGACTCATTCTATGAAACAGACTTCATGTAGTTAGGGCTGGAAAGATGTCTGGTTCACCCTGACTATATTTGTAGATTTCCAAATCTGACTAAACCTGGATTTCATGTTTGTACAAATCAGAAAATGTAACTGTATCTCAGTATGACATGGCATTGTAGGTATTGTGCATTAGAAACCCCTGTACTGCATCTGAAGGGTTGATGAACACTCAGCTGTTGATGCAGAATTTGCCAAAGATAACAGGTGGGCCATTCCCAGTCAGGCCACTCCCATTTTGTCCAGTCTACTGTTGTGTGACACTCCCTGATCCAGGGCACCAGGAGGTTGAGAAATGAAAGACCTGTTGTCATGTTTGTGGACCGTGGACACTGGTTGTCTTGGTGACAGATTGATATGCTGAGGCATTTCTACATAAAAGCACTGTGTTTTAGTTTCCACATTGCAATTCTACACATCAAACTAATTCTGGTGTAATGTCCTCACAATTGCCCATTTCTGGCAAGGAAAAGGCATAGTTCACTAATAGAGATAATACTGTGAAACACAGATTTGCAAAATATGATGTGAATGCATTTGGCAGATTATTTATTTTATAAGGGAATCCTGAAAGAGTGAGTTTGCCTCTCCAAATCCTCTATTGTTCTGAGAGCCAAGGACAAATGGGTAATTAAAGAGAAATTCAACTTTTTGTGTTATAATTTTGATAACCACTGCTTCTTACATTTGTTCAGTCATGATTGGCAAGACCTTGTGAATCATTTCACCTTCTTGCTTGCAGAATGACCTGCAGGTTTAATTTTTGCATAAATAAGAAATGTTCTTATATTTTCAATTGTAACACTAATGTATAATACATACTAACATTCTCATAATTTAAATTCAAAATATCATCATAATTTATTTGTAACCACTAATTTGGATGATGATTTCTAAGAGTGTGTATGTGGACACAAGTACCAAATGCTACAAGTTGTAGGATATGAGAGAAGATATTTTTATTTTAATTTACTATAAAATTTTTAGTATATGGCAGGAAAACTTTGCAATTGCTTATTATACATCAATCAGTTGATTATAATTTGATAAAATAAATATCTATACCACATTCCTAATTAAAGTCTTCTATTTGTGTGCATATGTGTGTATGTGGGTGTGCAGCATATGTGTAAGTCTGTGTTTTCCCTTATGTTCACACTGTTTCTAAGTCCAGAATTTTTCTCATAAATTTTTGTTAGACTAAATACTTGAAATTTACAATAAAATTAAATTTAAATAAAATTAATTAATTTTAGATAATATGCAGGTTTTATATGAATCTATATACCTAAAGCTGAAAGTATCACACTTACCCATTAAATTGGATAATATGGGAGTCATGTAATTCTTTTTACTATCATACTTAAGGAGTATTTTGTTGTCCACAAAGTGCTAAACAATTGTTACTAGCATGGTAATTGTGCACTGAGCTCTGAAATTCTGGGTTGTAAGAGACTACTTCATTGTACTGACTTCACAAGTGCCTTGATCTCTCCAATCTTCATAGATTCTCTTCATGCAGGAAGATTTGTCCTCATAATGTCATGGAAGCAAGTAGCAGACTTCATGTACATCAAGATAGGAGCACCTCAGTTACCATCTCATTGAGAGAAGAACTACTTCAAAGTTCTTCAGAAACAAGGTGAGTGATTGCAGCTCTGAGGCTGTGATGCATCCTCAAGAACACCCAGGGGAGGAAGAGGTGATAAAGGAGAGAGCAGCATAGTGGCTGTAGTTTTGGGACCTGGGAAATTCAAGCATATTTTTAACAAATTTCCCCTGGGTCTATTTCAGGGGAAAGTATTATTTCATGATACTGACTGTGGATAAGGGAACATGCTTAACAAAAATAGTCAACAGGAAGCATCAAGAAATCCCTGATGCTGAGCTACCAAATGAATCATTTCATTACCTGAAGTGGAAACCTTGCCAGTGAGCCATTATAAAATACATCTTGTCTACAATAATATGTTATAATTGAAAGTTATATATTAAGTCTTTAGTATATATCTATATCTATGCTTGCACAGACATACTAAGTGAATGTTCACAATATGTGGACTATACAAAATAGATGATTTATGCTAAGTTCTGCCTCCATGGTACTAGCTTCTTTGTTGTTACAATAAAAATGTTATTGTCTAGGGTTTTAAAAAATTCCTTTATATATCAGTAACACATTAAGATTATTAAATTAGAATCTACTGCTTAGATACAACTGGCTATGAAAGTCTAGCAAGATTATCATGCGTGTTCTGTGGCAATGAATAATTTCATGTAATGATTATTTTTCCTCGCTGAAGTATTTATTTTACCTATTTTGGTCTTTTATATTTTTCGTTAAAATGATGAAAATAAAAATAATTCCAAATGTACAATGTATAACAATTGCTTAAAATACTGAACAAATCACACAAAGAACATAAAATTAAATTCCAGACACATTATTTTGAGGAGGAAGTGCACTATTTAGATATCCAGAAGCAGCTTCCTGAAGTGTAGAAATATGAACTGAACATGTCAGATATGTAACTACTGTAAGAAGAATGAAGACATGGACAAATAATTGGAAAAATAGAATTATTGTTGCCTTTGCTCTTGTTGCTATGTACAGAAAAAGCTATTACTAAGAAAGATATCAAGGATCTCACTAAAAATATTTTCTTCTAGGAGTTTAGGGATTCTGTGTTTTACATTCAAGTCTTGAAATAATTTTGAGTTAAATTTTGTCTAAGATGTAACATAGTGGATAGAAATTAAAGATGGCAGCATGGGAGGAGAGACAGAGGCTTCCTCCTAAAACCATACACAATTAGAAAATATAGTTGGTGCAACCAATCTGAGAGAGCAACAGGAAAGAGGATGGCATCAGACTGCACACACTTGGAGAAAAGAGCAAACGTGACTGAATGGGGTAACATACCAGAGCTATGGCCCAGCAGGACCCAAGCCCTTCCCCCACCCCAGCTCACTGGTGGGAGGAAGAGAAATGGAGCAGGGAGGGAGTCAAAGGCCTGGGACTGTTGAATACCTAGCTCTGGAGATCTGTTCTGAGAGCACAAACCTACATTTCATGGTGCTTTCATGATACCTCCATGATTATGGGGTTTGAAAGCTAAAACAGGCAGAATTCCTGGGGAGACTGAGATTCCAGCTGCTTGTGGAAAGCAGGGATCCATATCCAGCTGCTCTGGGACAAAAGCTTATACCTGTGTGCTTGGCCCACTGGTTCATGCAGTGGAGAAAGGCACAGCAGCCAGGAAGCAGAAAACAGCTCTTTCCTCCCCCCAGGCATCAATACTGCTCCCCTGTGACCCCTTTTATTGTTTCAGGGGCTGAGAACCTTCAGGGTAGAGTTCTGGACACTAGAGGGCGCCATATACAAAAATGAAACACCAATGGAACCTGGTCCAGAGTAAAATTAATATAACTCCAGAGAAAGATTCAAATGACATGGACCTTATGACTCTTCCTGAAAGGGAGTTCAAAATAAAAATCATCAACATGCTAATGGAAGTATGGAAAGACATCCAAGAACTAAGAAATGAATTCAGGTTGGAGATCCAATCGTTGAAGAGCACGATGGAGGGTATTAAAAGCAGGCTGGATATGGTGGAGGAAACAATAAACGAAATAGACACTAGAGAAGAGGAATACAAAGAAGCTGAGGCACAGAGAGAAAAAAGGATCTCTAAGAATGAAAGAATATTGAGAGAACTGTGTGACCAATACACATGGAACAATATTCACATTATAGGGATACCAGAAGAAGAAGAGAGAGAAAGGGATAGAAAGTGTCTTTGAGGGGGTAGTTTCTGAAAACTTCCACAATCTGGGGGAGGAGATACTCTCTCAGGCCATGGAGATCCACAGATCTCCCAACACAAGGGACCCAAGGAAGACAACACCAAGACACATAGTAATTAAAATGGAAAAGATCAAGGATAAGGACAGACTGTTAAAAACAGGCAGAGACAGAAATAAGATCACATACAAGGGAAAGCCCATCAGGCTAACATCAGACTTCTCAGCAGAAACCTTACAGGCCAGAAGGGAGTGGCATGATGTATTTAATGCCATGAAGCAGAAGCGCCTGGAACCAAGATTCCTTTATCCAGCAAGATTATTATTTAAATTTGAAGGAGGTATTAAACAATTTCCAGATAAGCAATAGCTGAGAGAATTTACCTCCCACAAAACACCTCTACAGTCTATTTTGGATGGACTGCTATAGACGGAAGAGTTCCTAAGGTTTAGTAGCTGTCACCAGATGTAATAAGAATACAGTAAAGAAAGTAGAACAGCTAATTACTAAGCAAATGCAAAATAAATTAACCATCCCCAAAGTCAATCAAGGGATAGAAAAAGAATACAGAATATGCTACCAAATATATAAAGAATGGAGGAGGAAGAAAAAGTAGGAGAAAAAGAAAAGAACCTTAAATTGTGTTTGTAATAGCGTATTAAGTGAGTTAAGTTCGACTCTTAGATAGTAATGAAGTTGACCTTGAACCTTTGGTAATTACGAATCTAAAGCCTGAAATGGCAATAAGTACATACCTATCAATAAACACCCTAAATGTATATGGGTTGAATGTGCCAATCAAAATAGTCACTAAATGGATAAAAAAACAAGACCCATCTATATGCTGCCTACAAGACACTCACTTTAAATCCAAAGACATACACAGACTAAAAGTGAAGGGATGGAAAAAGATATTTCATGCAACTAACAGGGAGAAAAAAACAGGAGTTGCAGTACTTGTATCAGACAAAATAGACTTAGACTTCAAAACACAGAAAGTCACAAGAGACAAAAAGGACATTACATAATTATAAAGGAGTCAACCCAACAAGAAGATATAACCATTTCAAACATCTATGCTTGCAACACAGGAGCACCCACATATGTGAAACAAATACTAACAGAATTAAAAGAGGAAATAGAATGCAATGCATTCATTTTAAGAGACTTCAACACTCCACTCCTTCTAAAGGACAGATCAACCAGACAGAAGATAAGTAAGGAGACAGAGGCACTGAACAACACAATAGAACAGATAGACCTAACAGACATCTACAGAACTCTACACCCAAAAGCAACAGAACACACATTCTTTTCAAGTGGACATGGAACATTTTCAAGAATAGATCATATACTAGGCCACAAAAAGAGCCTCAGTTAATTAAAAAAGACTGAAATTGTACCAAAAAGTTTCTCAGATCACAAAGGTATGAAACTAGGAATAAATTATGCAAAGAAAATGAAAACTCCCACAAACACATGGAGTCTTCACAACAAGCTCCTGAATAACCAATGGATCAATGACCAAATAAAAAAAGAGATCAAGCAATATATGGAGACAAAATACAGTGATAATTCAACACCTCATAATCTGTAGGATGAAGCAAATGCCTTGCTAAGAATAAACTATATTGCAATACAGGCTGATGTCAAGAAAGAAAAACAATCCCATATAAGCAGTCTAAACACAATTAATGAAACTAGTAAAAGAATAATAAATGACACCCAAAGTCAGTAGAAGAAGTGACATAATAAAGATTAGAGCAGAAGTAAATAAAATCGAGAAGAGTAAAACAGTAGAAAGAATCAATGAAAGCAAGAGCTTGTTCTTCAAGAAAATTAACAAAATAGATAAACCCCTAGCCAGACTTATCAAGTAAAAAGCAGTCTGCATACATAAAAAGAGTCATAAATGAGAAAGAAAAAATCACTACAGACACCACAGAAATACAAAGAGCTTTAGAGAATACTATGAAAAATTATATGCTAACAAACTGGATAACCTAGAAGAAATGGACAACTTTCTAGAAAATTACAATCTTCCAAGGCTGACCTAGGAGGAAACAGCGAATATGAACAGACCAATTACCAGCAATAAAATTGAACTGGTAATCAAAAACTTACCTAAGAACAACATGCCTGGACCAGATGGCTTCACTTCTGAATTTTATCAAACATGTATTGAAGACCTAATACCCATTCCCCTTAAAGTTTTCCAAAAAATAGAAGAGAAGGGCATACTTCCAAACTCATTCTATGAAGCTAGCATCACTCTAATACCAAAACCAGGCAAGTACACCACAAAAATGAAAATTACACACCAATATCCCTGATGAACGTAGATGCAAAAATACTCAACAAAGTATTATCAAACCGAATTCAAAAATACATAAAAAATATCATCCATCATGATCAAGTAGGATTTATGCCAGGGATGCAAGGATGGTATGACATTCAAAAATCCATCAATATCATCCAACACATCAACAAAAAGGACAAAAACCGCATAATCATCTCCATAGATTCTGAAAAAGCCTTTGACAAAATTCAACACCCATTCATGATAAAAACTCTCAACAAAATGGGTATAGAGGGCAAGTACCTCAACATAATAAAAGCCATATATGACAAGCCCACAGCCAACATTATACTTAACAGTGAGAGGCTGAAAGCTTTTCCTTTAAGATCGGGAAAAAGACAAGGATGCCCACTCTCCCCACTTTTATTCAACATAGTACTGGAGGTCCTAGCCATGGCAATCAGACAACACAAAGAAATAAAAGGCATCCATATTGGTAAGGAAGAAGTTAAACTGTCCCTGTTTGCAGATCACATGATATTGTACATAAAAAAAAACCCTAAAGAATCCACTCCGAAACTACTAGATCTAATATCTGAATTGAGCAAAGTTGCAGGATAAAATATTAGTACTCATAAATCTATGGCATTTCTATACACTAACACTGAACTAACAGAGAGAGAAATCAGGAAAACAATTCCATTCACAATTCCATCAAAAAAATAAAATACCTAGGAATAAACCTAACCAAAGAAGTGAAAGACCTATACTCTGAAAACTACAAGACATGCATGAAAGAAATTAAAGAAGATACCAGTAAATGGAAACACACCCTGTATTCATGAATAGGAACAATTAATATTGTTAAAATGGCCATCCTGCCTAAAGCAATCTATAGATTCAATGCAATCCCTCTCAAATTACCAGCAGCATTCTTCAATGTATTGGAACAAATAATTCAAAAATTCATATGGAAACACCAAAGACCACGAATAGCCAAAGCAATCCTGAAAAAGAAGAATAAAGCAGGGGGAATTACACTCTCCAATTTCAAGCTCTACTACAAAGCCACAGTAATCAAGACAATTTGGTACTGGCACAAGAACAGACCCATAGACCAATGGAACAGACTAGACAGCCCTGATATAAACCCAACCATCTCTGATCAATTAATATATGATAAAGCAGCCATGGACATACAATGGGTAAGTGACAGCCTCTTCAACAGCTTGTGTTGACAAAATTGGACAGCTACATGTAAGAGAATGAAACTGGATTATTGTTTAACCCCATACACAAAAGTAAACTTGAAATGGATTAAAGACTTGAATGTAATTCATGAAACCATAAAACTCTTAGAAGATGATATAGGCAAACGTCTCCTGAATATAAGCATGAGTAACTTCTTCCTGAACCCATCTCCTTGAGAAAGAGAAACAGTAGCAAAATGAACTCATGGACTACATCAACCTAAAAAGTTTTTGTATGGCAAAGGACATCATCAACAGAAGGAAAAGTCATCCTACAGTATGGGAGAATATATTTGTAAATGACATATCCAACAAGGGGTTAACATCTAACATATATGAAGAACTTACCCACCTCAACACCCAAAAAGCAAATAACCCTACTAACAAATGGGCAGAGTATATGAAGAGCCAGTTCTTCAAAAAGAAATTCAGATGGCCAACAGACACATGAGAAGATGCTCCACATCACTAATCATCAGGAAAATGCCAATTAAAACCACAATGAGGTATCACCTCACACCAATAAGGATGGCCAGCATCGAAAAGACTATGATCAACAAATGCTTGTGAGGATACAGAGAAAGGGGATCCCTCTTACACTGCTGGTAGGAATGCAAGCTAGTTCAACCATTGTGGAAAGCAATATGGGGATTCCCCAAAAAACTGAAAATAGAAATACCATTTGACCCCAGAATCCCACTCATTGGAATATACCCAAAGAATCCAACTTCTCAGATTCAAAAAGACATATGCACCCCTATGTTTATTGCAGCATTTTTCCAACAGCCAAGATATGGAAGCAGCCTAAGTGTCTATCTGTAGATGAATGGATAAAGATGATGTGGTACATATATGCAATGGAATACGATTCAGCTATAATAAAGAAACAAACTCTACCATTTGCAACAACATGGATGGAGCTGGAGGACATTATGCTCAGTGAAATAAGCCAAGTGTCAAAAGACAAATGCCAAATGATTTCCCTCATTTGTGGAGTATAACAATGAAGCAAAACTGAAGGAACAAAATGGCAGCAGACTCAGAGACTACAAGAATGAACTAGTGGTTACCAAAGGGGAGGGGTTTGGGAGGGCAGGTGAGGAGGGAAGGAGAAGTGGACTGAGTGGTATTATGTTTAGTACACATGGTGTGGGGGAATCACGGGGAGAACAGTGTATCACAGATAAGGCACATAGTGGATCTCTGGCATCTTGCTGCACTGATGGACAGTGAATGCATTGGGGCATGGGTGGGGACTTGATAATATGGGTAAATGTAGTAACCACATTGTTTTTCGATGTGAAGCCTTCATAAGAGTATATATCAGACATAACTTAATAAAAAAATTTTTTAAATCTAACATAGTGGTCCATTTTCATTCTTATGCATGCGGCTGTCCAGTTTTCACAGCATAATTTATTGAAGAGACTGTCCTTTCCCCTATGTATTTATTTGGATTATTTATAAATGAATTAACCATTCTGCATGTCTATATTTCCAGACTCCCTATTTTGTCCTTAGATATGTGTATTGTTTTAGGGTAATACCGTGCTCTTTTGATTACTATAACTTTGCAGTATAGTTTGAAATTGGGGAGCATCATGTCTCTAAATTTGTCCTTTCTTCTCAAGAATACTTTAGCAGTCTGGGTTCATTTGGGTTCCATACAAATTTTAGGATTGTTTGTAGTATTTTTGTAAAACATTCCATTAGAATTTTGATAGTGATTGAATTGAATCAATACATGATTTTTTCTGTTATGGACATTTTAATATTAATTTGTTCCAATTCATCTTTATGGAATATCTTTAAAATTATCTATGTCCCTTCAAATTTCTTTCCTCAATATCTTATAGTTTACAGTATACCGGTCATTCTCATTGGTTATAATATTTAAAAATTATTATTGCTTTCAGTTGCAAATGAAATTTTTCCTTAATTGCTAATTATAATAGCTCTGATCAGTGTATGGAAGCTCAACTAATTTTTGTATATTAGTATTGTATCCTGTAAATTCAGTTTATTTTCTTGTTCTAGTAATTTTCTGGTGGAGTATTTAGGGTTTTCTATGTAAAGTATCATGTCACCTCCGAAGAGTGAAAATTTTACTTTTTTTCCAAGTTGGATGTCAGTTATTTATTTTTCTTGCTTAATTGCTGTGGCTAGGAAATCCAGTGCTATGTGGAATGAAAGTGCCAGTAATGGCCATTTTTGTTCGATTCCTGATTTTAAAGGAGAAACTTTGAGCTCTTTATTCACCACTGATATGATGTTAACACTGGGGTTTTTAATACATAACCTTCATTATGTTTGGTTATTTTCTTCTATAATCATTTTGTTGAGTTTTTATCATAAACTGATGCCTAATTTTAACAAATATTTTTTCTGCCTCTATTGAGATGAATACTTGTTCTTTATCCTTCATTCTGTTAATGTGGTGTACCAATGTGATTGATTTTTATTTATCATGTCACCCATGAATCCAAGGAACATTTATTTGGGGTGTTGCATGACATTTTAAATATACTGGCATAGGTCTGCTAATATTTATTGAGGATTGTTACATTTACATTCATCAGGATTACTGGCTCTTAATTCTTTTGGTGTCTTTGGTTTTAATAGGGTAATGCTGGCTATGTAAAATTCCTTTGGAAATATTCTTACCTCTTAAATATTTTAGGAATATTTTGAGAAAGACAGTACTGACACTTCTTTCAGTGTTTGGTAGAATTCACGTGTGAACATATCCAGCACTGTGATTTTGTTTCTTACAAATTTTTAAGATTAATTTTTCAACTAAATTATTGTTATCAGCCTATTTGTATTTTCTCTTTCTTCAAAATTCGATCTTTGAAGTTTTTTGTAACTAAGAATTTAGTACTTCTCTTTTTCCAAATTCTTGGCATTAAATAGTTCCTAGTAATGACTCTGATCCTTTGCATTTTTTAAAAATTATTTTCTCAAAGAGACTTTCTATCCCTTTTTATCTCTCTTCTTCTTCTGGTACCCCTATAATGTGAATTTTGCTGTGTTTGTATCAGATCCTTTGCATTTTTATGGTGTCAGTTATAACGTCCACTTCTTCATTTCTAATTGTGTTTATTTGGGCATTTTTCTCTTCCTCTCTCTCTTTTAAATTTTGCTGCCTGGCCGATTATATATGCTGTTCATAGAGCTTTTCATTGTTATTTTTTGCTGTTTAATTTATTTCCACTATGATCTTTATTATATCCTTCTTTCTACTAACTTTGGGCTTTACTTTTTCTGCAGTTTACATGCAAAGATTGATTTTTTCAAATGTTTCTTAGTTTTTGAGGTAGGCCTACATTGTTGTGAATTTCCTTCATAGAACTGATTTGGCTGCTTTCTATAGATTCTGGAATATTCTGCTTCCATTAAAAAATGTCCCAGGACATTTTTTAATTTCCTTTTTGATATATTTATTGGCTCATTTTCTGTTTAGTAGCATGTTTAGTGTACTTGTGTTTGTGTTTTTATTGTCTTCTGTTTTTCATAGGTTTAGTTATATACTCTTGGTGTAGGAAAAATGCTGATACGATTTGAGTCATCTTGAATATATTAGACTTGGTTTGTTGCCTATCATGGGACCTATTCAGGAAAATATCCTGTGTGCAGTTGTAAAGAATGTGTTTTCTTTAGTTTGGATGAAGTGCTTTATGTATATCCATTAAGTCCATCTAATCTAATTTCTCTTAAAGACAAGGTTTCCTTATTGATATTATGTTTGGATGATCTATCCATTGATGTAAGTGGAGGTACTAATATTCTCTAATATTATGTTACTGTCAATTTCTCCCTTTATGTCTATAATATTGCTTTATATACATAGGTGCTCTTATACTGGGAGCACAGAGATTGGCAACTGTTATTCCCTGTATTTGGATTGTACCTTTCCTCACTTTGTAATGTCCCTTTATGTATTCTGATACAGTGTTTGTTTTGAAGTGTTTTGCCTACATATTGCTACTCCAGCTTTGTTTCTGGTTTTGCCAGTGCCATTTATTAAAGAGACTGTCTTTTCCCATTATGTACTCTTACCTCCTTTGTTACATTAATTGATCATATAAATGTGTGTTTATTTCTGTGCTCTTTATTTTGTCTCACTGATCAATGTATCTCTTCTTATCCCAGCACCATACTGTCTTGATTACTGTAGCTCTGTACTAGAGTTTGAAACCAGGGAGCATGATGCCCCCAGATTTCATCTTTTTGATTAATATTGGTTCGGCTGTTCATGGTCATTTATGATTCAATGCAAATTTTAGGATTGTTTACTCTAATTCTGTGAAAATTCCTGTTATTTTTTTGGGCATTGGATTGAATCTGTAGAATGCTTATGGCAGTGTGTACCTTTTAACAGTTTGAATTCTTATCCATGACATAGAGTATCTATTTATTTATATCTTTAATTTCTTTCATCAGTGTAATAGTTTTGAGAGCACAAGTCTTTCACCTGCTTGGTTAGGGTCATTCCTAGGTATTTATTCTATATGGTACAATTCTAAAAGAAATTGGTTTCTTCATTTCTCATTCTGCTAGTTTGTTATTATTATATAGGAGTGCAAGAGATTTTGTATCCTGTGATATTATTGAATACATTTATTAGTTCTAATACTTTTTGTAGAGTTTAGGGCTGTCCATAGTATCATGTCATCTACCAATAATGACAGTTTTATTTCTTCCTTTTTCTTCTTTTCCTTGTCTGGTTACTGGTACTAGGACTTTCAGTACTGTGGTGAATAAAAGTTGTGAGAGTGTATGTCCTTGTCCTGTTACTTATATAAGAGGAAGAGATTCCAGGTTTTTGCATTGCATATGATATTAACAGTGGTTTTGTCATCTATGGATTTTATTGTATTACGGTGTGTATGTTCCTTCTATGTCCATGTTTTTGAGATTTATTATCATGATGGATTTTGGTATTTTCAAATGCTTTTTCAGTTTCTATTGATATGATCGTGTGTTTTTATCCTACCTTTGATTAATATGGTGTATTTCATTGGTTGACTTGTGGATATTGATCTTTCATGGATCTTTGTAGAAAATAAACCTCATTTGGTCATGGTGAATGATAATTTTGATGTACTTAAATTTTTTTTGCTATTGTTTTGGTCAGGATTTCTATATCTTTGTCAGGGATATTGGCCTGTAATTTTCCTTTTTTGTAATGTCTTTTCCTGGTTTTGGTAGTGTTGGCTTTGTGGAATGAGTTTGGAAGTATTACTTTTCTATTTTTGGAAATTGTTGTGGAAGGATAGGTATTATCTCATTGTTGAATGGTTGGTAGGATTCACCTGTGAAGCCATCTGTTCCTGGATTTCTTTGTGTGCATTTTTTTAATACTAATTCATTTGTTTTACTAGCATTCAATCTGTCCAGATATTCTATTTCTTTCTGTGTCAGTCCTGGAAGACTGTATGTTTCCAGCAATTGAACCACTTCTTGTAGTTGTCCAACTTATTGGCATGTATTTCATAGAATCCTCTTATACTCTGAATTTATGTGGTGTCAATTGTATCTTCCCTTTCATTTCTGACTGTATTTATTTTATTCCTCTCTCTTATTTCTTGATGGGTGTAGTAAAAGTTTCATAAATCCTGTCAGTCTATTCAAAGAAAGTATTAGTTTCATTGACTTTTCTTTTTTCTTAATCTACTTTCCATTTATTTCTGCTCTGCTCTTTATTGTGTCCCTCCTTCTATATAGATAGGTCCTCCTATTCAGTGCACAAATATTTAAAATTGTTATATCACTTTGATGGACTGATCCTTTTATAATTTTGTAATGTCCTTCTTTCTTGTTACTTTCCCTGTTTTGAAGTCTATGTTGTCATACATAAGCCTGTGTTATTTATGCAGTTCCTCTTAGATTGATGGGAGTTTGCTACTTGTTTCTCTACATTCCTTGTTGTATCTTTAAAAATTAAGCAAATTTAAAGTACTTCCACTCATTATTACTTAGGTTATAATTACTGGTTCTTTATTTAGTTTAAGAAATCATTCCTAACCACAAAGTCATGAAGATATATTTCTGTGTTATCTTCAAAATGGTTTATTTTATTCTGTCTACATTTCAATATTCCTTCACAATAGTCTTCCTTTTGAGCATGAAAGGAGATACAGATCAAGAATAATTGCATCTACATTAATATCAGATATTTCCAGAATCATTTACTAAGAAGACAGTGATTCCTCATGTCTCTGTATTACCACATTTGTCATATATTTATTGTCTGTATTTTAGCGTGTAGTTTTTGAGTTGTGCTATAGTCAACTGATTTATTTATCTTTCCCTGATCCAGTAAAATAATTACTTTGTGTGTAATAATTATTGATATAGGACATTAAAAATCTTTCACCTTTTACTTTCTTCCAAGAATACTATACATGTTGACTCATAACTTTAAAGACTTCTTTTTTCTTGGCCTTTTCAATTTCAATGCACATTTTATGATGAGCATTAAAACTTCTTGATGGAGTGTATTTGATACAAACATGAATTCAAATTTTGTATACATAAAAACAGTATCCTTTACCTAAATAAGTATTCTTTAGTTGTACAGTTTTAAAATAGAGTTTCACTTTTTTGGTGGATTATTTCTAAGTCCTTTTTCTTTTGTCCTGTTGTAAATAATATTTTAAAATATTTTCTACCAATGTGTATTATTTATAATGGTTTAATATGTGAGCATTTATTCATTCTAATCATTCATATACAGATTTTAAAATATCAGTTTACTGAGGTATAATTTATATATAAATTATGTACATATTCAATCTGTACAACTCAGAGTTCGGGAACAGTTGTATACCCATGACATCATCATCATCATCAAGGCCATAGACATGTCCATCACCTCTTAAAGTTTCCTCATGTCCTTTTCAGTATTCTTATTTTATGGTAAGAATATTTAACATAAGATCTACCCTCTTAGCAAAAATTTAAGTCTATAATATTTTTAGCTACATATATTTTTCTTTATAAGGGATCTCTAAAATCATTCATTAGTGTGACTGAATGTTTACCCACTTTCACCATTACCTGCCCATTTTCCTCATTTGTCAGCCTTTGGCAGCCACCATTTTACTCTCTGCTTCTCTGAGTCTGACTATTTTTGATTTTACAGAAAAGCCAGATCACACATTTATCTTTGTATCTGGCTAGTTTCAATTAACAAAGTGACTTCCAAGTATATCTGTGTATGTCAACTGGCACGTTTTCTGACATTTATATGCAGATAAGTATTTTTCATAACATTATATGTACAAACAATAAGAGAACATTTGTTTATTTCTACCCAGTATGTGTTATAATAAAATAATTATATATATATATTTTATTGCACTGATGAGGAAATCCTGAGCATAAATAGGTTACAGCATCAGGGTCCTGTTGGAAATTCCTGGAATTTCTGTGTCACTGGTTAAGTGAATATACAGGATGCCAGGCTCATGGGCTTGCTCCCCAGGGCTTCACACCACAGCTGCATCCTGTGAGCCCCACTGGGGGCAGAAGGAGTGGAGTCCTGGCTGTGAGTACATGTTCCTTAAGTTTCGTGTCATTTCACCTCAGACATTGCCCAGAAATTAATTAGATTTTCACAACTGGTGCAATAGTGGCTTTTTACGCAAACATAGCATCATGAAGAGCGCAGGGAATCACAGCAGAAGTGGCATATGAGGCAGATAAGAATGTGCTGGGTCAACACGATGTGGAGCAGTAAGTGAGCATGGCACAGAGTGGCATTTAGCCTCATCATCACATGTAGGTACCTTCTTGGGCATCAGGTTGTTCTTAGGAGGAAGATGATTTAATAACATGGGTAACTGTTGAGCCACTGTTGTACATTTGAACCCAATATAAGGTTGTTCATTATATCAAAGGCCAGGGTTTCATATCTGGGCCCATCTGTGCACACTGAAATTCTGGACATGCTTCAATTTCCATGAAATGACAGCGCAGTAAAGTCACAACAAATCTAGGAAATATATAGGGTAATGCTATTTTCTAAATTGTAAAATCATTCTTGCTTCTGGAACACTAGATGTACCAATCATACTGGTTTTGTTTATAAAAAAATATCAATAATGCAATGCTTTTCAAAACTATTTTACTAAATAAATACAATATTATTAGTATCCTCTTATGCTGGCTTTTCAGGTAGGAATTCTAGATTACTTTGAAATGTCTTTATTAATATTGCTCAATAAATTTTATAAGCCACTACTCAAAACATACCACAATAATTATGTTCCACTGATATCTCTGTGTTTTGTCCATGTATCTGAACACATTCTGCAATGTCATTCTATCACTGCTTCCAGGTAGCTAAAATAATACAATTATATTAAGATACATTCCCATCACATTTATTATAAAATTTTAAAACAGTATACCTTACAACTACAGAGCAACTTATTTCTAAATTACCTAAATAGATTTAATTTGCCTTAAATGCTACAATTTCAAGGGCTTTTCCCATAGTTAACTGTATGTCCTTGTTTCTAAGGCTGTAAATGATGGGATTCAGTGATGGAGGCACCACTGTGTAAAACACAGACAGAGTGATATCCAGGTCTGACCTCACCTCAGAGGCTGGCTTCAGGTAGGCCAAGGCACCTGTTGAAAGAAACAAAGTCACAACAGCCAGATGAGGGAGGCAGGTGGACAGGGCTTTGGACCTTCTCTCCAGGGAGGAGATCCTGAAAACAGCAGAGAAGATGTGCACATAGGAGTATAAGACAGAGAGGAAGCAGATTAGTGAGATACTTGCACCAAATGCTGTCACTGATGCTTTGTTTTTATTCATTTTGGAGTCTGAGATCAAAATAATCTGAGGGATATCACAGAAGAAATTATGGGTTTTATTGGAACTAAAAGTAGTGGAAAATGCTGCTGTGTGCATGGCTCCATAGATCCCTGCACTGACATATGAAGCCACCACCATCCGCCCACAGGCCCCCTTGTTCATGATGGTCTCATAGTGCAGCGGATGGCAGATGGCCACATAGCGGTCATATGACATCACTGTGATGATGGCAAATTCAGCAGCACCAAAACCTGCAAAGAACAGCACCTGGAAAACACATCCAAGGAAGGATATTGTATCCTTGTTCATCAGGGAATTGAGAGCAAATTTAGGAACAATGACAGAGATGTAGCAGAGATCTATGAGTGACAGGTTCTTCAGGAAGAAGTACATGGGTGTGTGAAGCTGAGGATTCCAAGTGATGAGCATTATGATAAGTCCATTTCCTAACAGGGCTGCCAGGTAAGCCATGAAGAACAGGCAGCCATGTAGGGTTTGCATCTTAAGGTCCTCAGAGAATCCCAGGAGAAGGAACTCAGTAACACATGTGTAGTTAATCATTTCATCCAATACTGTGGTCCCAAGGAGTGAACTGTGTACTTTAAACAAACATATACAATAAATAAAATGTTAACTAGTCATGTTGATGGACATGTAGATTATCTGTAGTGACTGTTTTATGTTTAGCATATGTGTGTTCATCTATACCTTCTCATTTTTCCTACTAGCTGTAGACATTTGTAAAGTTACTGAAGTCCTGTGTACCTGTTTCATCATTTTCTAGCAGTATTGTTCTAAATTAATTAATACATATGTTTAGAAATATTTGAAAACCTTTATGAAAGGAACAAAATTAGAAATGAACTTGTGGAACTACATCTAACTAAAAAGCTTCTGCACAGCAAAGGACACCAACAGTCGAACAGATAGACATCCAACATATTTATTGAGATTATATTCACAAGAGACTTATCTGATGAATGATTAACATCCAAAATATCCAAATAACTCATTTACCTCAACATCCAAAAGACAAATAACCTGAATAAAAAATGGGTAGAGGACCTCAACAGACACTTCTCCAAAGGTGAATAAAATGGCTAACAGGTGCATGAAAAGAAGCTCCATATTGCTGATCATCAGGGAAATCCAAGTCAAAACCACAATAAGATATCAACTGACCCCAGTTAGGATGGCCATTATCCCAAACACAAGAAATAACAAATCCTAATGAGGATGCAGAGAAATGGAAACCCTCCTACACTGTTGGTGGGAATATAAATTGGTGCAACTGCTGTGGAAAGCAGTATGGAGGTTCCTCATAAAACTAAAAATAGAAATACATTTGACCCAGTAATTCTACTCCTAGGAACTTACCTGAAGAAAACAAAATCCCTGATTCAGAAAGATATATGCACCCATATGTTTATTGCCACACTGTTTGCAATAGCCAGTATGGAAGGGACCTAACTCCCCATCAACAGATGAATGGATAAAGAAGAGGTGGTACATATACACAGTGCAATATTATTCATCTAGGTAAAGGAAAGAAATCCTGCCATTTCTAACAACATGGATGGAGCTAGAGGGTATTATACTCAGAGAAATAAGCCAGACAGAGAAATAGAAATGCCATATCATTTCATTTTAGGTGAACTATTAAAGCAAAGCAAAACAGAAGGATGAAAGCAGCACTGTACTCATGGACACTGAGAAGTGACTGGTGGCTACAATGGGGGAAGGGTTAAGGTGGGAAGTGGGAGAGGGAGAGGGGGATAAAAATGCACAATAATTCACAGTGTCACAGCGTGGAGATACAGTCAATGGTTTTGTAACGCTTTTCTTAGTTGGTAGTAACCACACTAGAAGGGCTGAAGATTTAATAATATGGGTAACTATTGAACCACCGTGATGTATATTTGAAACTAATATAAAATTGTATATGGACAATACTTCAATAAAAAAAGATTTGGCAGTGGTGATGTTCATCATCAACATTGGTTGTTGAAGATATTGAAGTTGATATTTATTAATAATTGTAATCAGCACAACAAGCAAGAGAGTGAAGTTCCAAGACTACTACAATCTCACAGCTGGAGAAGTAGGACACAGAGAGGGGACAGCACTCTCCCCACAGCAGCGTCAAGGGGCATAAGCAGTAAAAGGCACAGATATGACTGGGCACTCATTTCTTTGACTTTATGCCTGCCTGTTTTCTGCAAAGATACCCTGCCTAGACAGTTCATGGCCCACAGTAGGTAATGGGTATAGCTTAGAAAACAATAAAATGGTCAGTTTTTTTTAAACTCAATGTTAATTATAGTTAATTGGAAAATAAAACCAGGCCATTTAATTCCTGCTAACTTCATCTTGGTAGTTCCTGCCATTTTCACTGGATAGAAAGTGTGTGTTTCTATGTGTGCAGCTTGTCTACTTAAACACTATTGAGTGAATGGGAAAAAATATAATATTGTCTCAGTTGGATGCTTGTTGAAACTCAGCCAGGTTTTTCAGGTAAACAATTACTATCAATTAAGCAGTATTTATACTTTCACAATAATTTCTTTCCAGCTCATTTCTTACTTCAGCCTGGGTCAAAATAGCAATGACACACCACCTATGATTTCAGCTGTTTCCTAACCTGTGGGAATTCTCACTTAAATTTTCAGAAGTCAACAAAAAGTACACTTTCTCTTCCTCTGGTCATGGTCTAAATACCACCAAACATTCTTAAAAGACATATTTCCTGGTTTTGTTAAGTTTCTGTGCCTTAATTCTCTGGTATACAATACAGCAAATTCTTCCTCACCTCTAAATTGTTTAATGAACTCTGAACAAATACCAAGGGACTCGTAGTATGAAATGGACCCCACGTAGTTAGGGCTAGAGACATGTCTGGTTCACCCTGACTGTATTTGTAGATTTCCAAACCTGACTAAACCTGGATTTCATGTTTGTACAAGTCAGAAAATGTAACTCAGTTTCCCAGTAAGACATGTCTATTCCCAGTAACTGGTGCGGGCCATGCTGTTCATGCTGTTTGACAAGGTCCAGGCATGAGGAGGAATCCTGAAAACAGGGAACCTCACAGCTGGCCCCTGGTAATTCCCGCATTGTTTTTGCAGTTATGATGTTGGTGATTGGGCTCATATATGGGAAATATTATGTACTTAAGATTTATTCATCTTTAGTAAATAACATAATCCAAAATACTGATGAAAGCAGCAATTCTGGAAATGAAAGCAGTGTTATGGGACCACGTGTTCCAGGCATATTGCCAAAGATAAGTGAGGCAGAACAGCCCAGGCCTCTCAGAACTAGATGCAGTTTGTTCCTTCTTTTCTAACAATTGAAACATGATTAACCAGGAGTTACAGGAACCTGGGCCATGGAAAAACCCCCATAGAAAAACCCATTTTCCAAAGAAATTTATATGAAAAAGCAAAGTAATCAAGATAGTTTCCACTGCCGAGGATCCCCCTGATGTTACTCATAATATTAGAAGACATCTTTGGTATCCCCCTCATAGAAAGAATTTATGAGAAAAATAGGAAGATTTACATTTATAATTATCCCATATATAGAAGTTATAATAAGTTATGATAAAATATTATTATATTAATAGTAAGGTAGTAAGAGCAAATTTAGTGTTATATGAAAGATTAAAGAGGACTGCAAGGCCCTGGTGCCTGTGGACACAGGAGGAAAGGTGTAAACATCTGAAATTGTGGAATGAATATTGTGAAAGAACAAGGTGTTTTTATTGTATTTGTAGGAATGTTGAGGAATGTCAAAATTTACAGGTGATAGTATTATCCCTAGACTTTAGATGTAAGCCTCAACCCACATGTGTAAGATAGAATTTAATTAATAATATAGCATTATACTTAATAACCAAAGACATGTAGCTTGCATTTACATAACCTGCTTAAACTTTATATAGCCTTTGATACATATCTTAAACTCTATGTAATTTTAAACACTTATAAGTAAAAATCATAGCCCACACACTTAGCCCACATGCTGTCTCATGCCATTTTCTGTTTAGCACCTAGCACATAGCTTACATGAATTACTAATCACAATAGACTAAGGGAAAGTTAAAAATTAAATGTTAAATGGGTACTATTAGAAGAAATTATGATATTTACTTGAGGGTAATAAGCTGGAATTATGTAGACTGACGGAAAAAGGATTGTATTATTCATGATTAAAGAAAAATGTTTAACATTATGTAAACCTTAAAAAGATATAAAAATAAAGAACCTGCCGCTTGATGTCAGGAGATGTCACAACCTTAATTGGGTGTTTCATCTCCTCATTCATCTCCTCACTCGCCAACGCTGTTCTTCCTTCATGACCCACAGCTTGGCTGGAGCTGGACTCCGGCAAGTAACAGACAAAACTATTGTGCCTTAGAAACCCCTGTTCTTCATCTAAAGGCTTAACACTTACCTGATGATGCAGAATTTCCAAAGACAACAGGTGGGCCATTCCCAGGTAAGGCCACTCCTGTTTTGTTCAGTTTACTGCTGTCCTACATTCCCTGATCCAGAGCACCTGGGGGCTGAGAAATGAAAAATACGTGTCGTGTTAGTGGACCCTGGGCACTGTCTTGATGGCTGATACGCTGAGGCATCTCCACATTAAAACACTGTTTTAATTTCCACATTGCTATTCTACACATCAAACTATTTCCATTCTAATGACCTCACAATTGTCCATTTCTGACAAGGAAAAGGCATAGCTCTCTAACAGAGATACTACTGTAAAACACATATTTACAAAATATGATGTGAATGCATTTGGCAGATAATTTATTTTATACGGGGATCCTGGAAGAGTGAGTTTGCCTCTCCAAATCCTCTATTGTATAGAGAGCCAAGGACAAATGGGTAATGAAAGAGAAATACATTTTTTTCTGTGTTATAATTTTGATAACCACTGCTTCTGACATTTATTCATTCATGATTGGTAAGACCTTGTGAATAATTTCACCTTCTTGCTTGCAGAATGATCTGCAGGATTAATTTATGCATGAATAAAAAACACTCTTATATTTTCAGTTGTAACACTAATATATAATGCACACTTTCTCATAATTTAAATTCAACATATTATCAGAATTTATTTGTAACCACTAATTTGGAAGATGATTCTTCACAGTGTGTATGTTGGCAGAAGTACCAAAAACTACAAGTTGCTCTAGGATATGAGAAGATATTTTGAATTTAATTAAGATTTTTAGTATTTGGCAGGAAAAATTTGCAATTGCTTATTATGTGTCAATCAGTTCATTATAATTTGATAAAATGACTTTATCTATACCACATTCCTAATTCTACTTTTCTATTTGTGTGCATATATGCGTATGGGGGCATTCAGGCCTATATATAAGTCTGTGTTGTGTTCCCTTATACTCACATTGTTTTTAAGTACAGGATATTTCTCTAATTTTATTTTAGAGAAATGCTTGAAATTTTCAATAAAATTAAATTTAAATAAAATTAATTTTAGAATACATACAGGTTTTATGTCAGAGTCTACATACCTAAAGGTGAACGTATCACACTTACCCCTTTAATTGCATAATATGAGTCACATAATCTTTTTGTCTATCATAGTCAAGCAGTATTTTATTCTCCCCAAAGTGCTAAGCAAGTGTTACTCACATGGTGATTGTTCATGAAGCTTTGAAAATCTGTGTTACAAAGGGACTGCTTCATTATAGCAAGTTCTCATGTGCCTTGAACTCCAATCTTCATAGATTCTCTTCATCGAAGAAGATTTGCTCTCATCTAATGGCACAGAAGCAAGTAGCAGGCTTCACACCACCTCAGGACTGGGGGAGCTTGGTTACCCTCTCCTTGAGAGAAGAACCACTTCAGAGTTCTCTAAGAAAAATGAGAATGATTGCAGCTCTGAGCCTGTGATGTATCCTCAAGAACACCCATGAGAGGAAGAAGAGAGACATGAAAGTCCAACATAGGTGGCTGTGGTTTTGGTATCTGGGAAATTTCAACAGATTTTCACAAATTTCTCCTGGGTCTACTTCAGTGGAAAATATTTCTCCATGATGCTGGCTGTGGAGAAGGGGACATGCTCAGTAAAACATGACAACATGAAGCCCTGAAATCTCTAAAAGATTACCCAAGAATTCCCTGATGCTGAGCTACCTAATTAATCATTTCATTACCTGGACTGGAAAACTTACCTATGAGCCATTATAAAATACATCTTCTCTACAACAATAGTTTTATAAATAAAAGTTGTATATTAAGTCTTTAATATATCTTTATACCTATGATTGCACGGACATATACACTAAAAGAATATTGACAATATATGGACTATACTAAATAGGTGATTTATGCTAACTTTTGCCAGCGTGGCACCTGCTTCTTTGGTGTTATATTAAAAATGTTAGTGTCTAAGTGTTCTTTAAAATTCCCTTTATATTTCAGTAACACATATTAAGATTTTTAAATTGGGATCTATTGCTTAGATACAACTGGGTTTGAATGTCTAGCAAGATTAACATGGGTGTTCTGTAGCAATGATTAATTTCATGTAATTATTATTTCCTCTCACTGAATCAGTACTTATTTTACCTGTTTTGTTCTTTTATATTTTTCAAGTCCCATAAAGAACATAAAATAGAATTTCAGACATATGATTTTGAGTCAGAAGTGCACTGTTTAGATACCCAGAGGCAGCTTCTCAAAGTGTAGAAGTATCTACTGAACATATCACATATACATACAACTACTATAAGGAGAAGGGTGAAGACATGAAGAAATAATTGGAAAATCCCAATTATTTGGTGCCTTTGCTTTTGGTGTTATGTACAGAAAAAAATCACCAAGAGATATCAAGAACTTCACTAAAAATGTTTTCTTTTAGGAGTTTTATGGTTTTGGGTTTTGCATTCAATTCTTGAAATAATTTGGTTTAAATTTAACATAAGATATATCATAGTGGTCCATATGCATTCTTGTGCATGTGGCTACCTAGGTTTCCCAACATAATTTATTGAAAAAATGGCCCTTTCACCTATATATTTATTTGGCTTATTTTTAAATTAATTAAATATTCTGTATGTGTTTATTTCCACGTTCCCTGTTTTTCCATGGATATATATGTCTCATGTTGAGTAATACCATACTGTTTTGATTACTATAATTTTGTAGTACAGTTTGAAATCAGGGAGCATGATGCCTTTAAATTTTTTCTTCCTATTCAAGAATGCTTGAGCAATCTGGGTTCATTTGGGTTTCATAAAAGTTTCAGAAATATTTGTAGTATTTGTGTAAAGCATGCCATTAGAATTTTGATAGTGATTGCTTTGAATCAGTACATGCTTTTTTTTTTTAGTGGTATAGACATTTTAACAATATTAATTGTTCCAATTCATCAGCATGGAATATCTTTACAATCATCTGTGTCCTTTCAAATTTCTTCAGTGTCTTTTAGTTTTCAGTTTACAAGTCATTCGCATTGGTTATATTTTTTTAATAATTTTTATTGCTTTCAGTTGCAAATGAATTTGTTTCCTTTATTACTAATTATAATAGCTTGTGACCAGCATATGGAAGCACAACTGATTTCTGTATATTACTAGCATATCCTGTAAATTAATTTTATTTACTTGTTAGTTCTAATAGTTTTCTAAGGTTTTCTATATAAAGTACCAAGAAGTTTTAATTCTTTCCCAAGTTGGATGTCATTTATTTATTTTTCTTGTCTAATGGCTGTGGCTAGGAAAGTTAATGCTATGTGGAACAAAGTGGCAATAATGGGCATTTTGTTTTGTTCCTGATCTTAGAGGAAAAGTTTTGAGCTTTTTATTCAACACTGAAGTGATGTTCACACTGGGTTATTTACATAGGGCCTTAATTATGTTCAGTTATTTTCCTTCCATAATCTTTTATTGAGTTTTTATCACAAACTGATGTGTAATTTTGACAAATGTTTTTTCCTGCATTTTTGAGATGATCATGTGATTTTTATTTCCTTCATTCTGTCAATGAGGTATACCAATGTGATTAGTTTTCAATTATCATGCCATCCATGAATCCTAGGAATATTTATTTGGGGTAGTGCATGACCATTTAAATACACTGACTTCAGTTTGCCAACATTTATTGAGGATTATTATACTTATATTCATCAGAAATATTGTCTTTTAATTTTCTTGGTGTCTTTGGTTTTAATAGGGTAATCCTGGCTATGCAAAATTAGTTTGCAAGTGTTCTTTCCTCTTAAAATTTTTAGGACTCTTTTGAGAAGGATAGTACTGACACTTCTTTCAATGTTTCATAGAATTCACCCAGAACATATCCAGTGCTGTGATTTTGTTTTTTACAAATTTTAAAATTGGATTTTCAACTTCATTATTGAAATCAGCCTATTTGTATTTTCTTATTCTTCATGTTCATGATTCAAACTTTGAAGTTCTTATGTATATAAGAATTTACTATTTCTTCTAATTTTTCCAATTTTTTAATGTAAAACTGTTTATAGTAAGATCTCTGATCTTTTGCATTTCTGTGGTGTCAATTATAACTTCCACTTCCTCATTTCTAATTGTGTTTATTTGGGCCTTTTCTCTCTTTTGGATTATACTGCCTGGATGATTACACATGTTCATCATTTCAAAGCGCTTGTTGTTTGGACAGTGATCTTTTCTATTGTTGGTTTTTGCTATTAATTTATTTCCACTGTGATCTTTTTATCCTTCCTTTCACTAACTTTGGGCTTTTCTTTTTTCTGTAGTTTATATGTAAAGATTGATTTTTTTCAAATGTTTCTCAGTTTTAGAGGTAGGCCTACATTACTATGAATTATCTTCACAAAACTGCTTTTGCTGCTTCCTATAGATTTTTGAAAGTTTGTTTCCATTTTTATTTGTTCCAAGGTATTTTTTAATTTCCTTATTTGCCTATTGGCTGTTTAGTTGCATGTTGTTTAGTTTCCTTATGTTTTTCCAGTTTTATTTTTGTAATTCTATAGTGCTCTGATAGGAAAAGATGCTTGAGAATTTATAATTATAATGCTTTATAATTTCAGTCACCTTAAATATATTAGACTTTTTTTAGTTCCCTGACATGAGACCTATTATGGAGAATATCTTATGTGCAATTGTAAAGAATGCCTTTATTTTTTAGTTTGGATGAAGTGCTTTGTATACACCTATTAAGTATATCTAACCTAATTTCTTTTAAAGCCAACAATTCCTTATTGATACTATGGATGATTTATCCATTGGTGTAAGTGGGATACTAATATCCCCTACTGTTATGTTACTGTCAATTTATGCCTTTATATCTGTAATATTGCTTTGTGCACATAGATGCTCTTGTACTGGGGTCAGAGAGATTGGCAACTGTTATGCCCTGCAGTTGGATCCTGCCTTTTCTCTTTGTAATGTCTTTGTATGTCTTCTGATACAGTGTTTATTTTAAAGTATTTTGTCTTTTCAAAATATTGATACACTCACTTTATTTTCATTTCTATATCCTTTTTCATTTTCATTTCCATTGCCTTTTTCCATCCCATCACTTTTGGAGTGTTTGAACTTCTAATCTGAAGTGAGTCTCTTCTAGGAAGTATATAGACGTGCCTAGTTTCTCATTTTATCTCTTCAACCACTTTTAGTCCATTGTAGTTAAATTAATTATTTACTAGTGTGTTCTTAATGCTGTTTCTTGAATTGCTTTCTGGTACTTCTTGTAGCTCTTCTCTCTACCTTTCATTTCTCTTGGTTTTTTCCCTTGTGCTTGGTGTTTTTCTCTAGAATTGTATTTGTTTTCTCTTCTGTGTTTTTGTGTATTGTAGATTTTTGATTACTACACATAGATTCTCTTGTACTACCTTGAGGAACATATATATTAGCCAATATATGTATTTTAGATTTTTTATTTTTACACATATATGCTCTTGTATTACCTTGAGATACATGTGTATTAGCCAATATATGTAACACTCCATTTTAAGCTGACAGTTACCTAAGCTGGAGTAGTTTAAAACCACTGCAGTTCTACCCCTTCCACCATATTTTTTGTGTGTATTTCATATAATACACCTTTTTATTTTGTCTACCTCTTTCCTACTTATTGTAGCTATTGTTGATTTTACTATTTTTTACTTTTATGTTCATAGAAGCTTTTCAAAGTGGGTGATTTATTGTCTTTATATATGCCCATACCAGTTTTTCTAATTACAGCCTTTCCTTTTTTGCTTAAAGACCCTTTGCCACTTCCTTTAAGGATAATTTAGAGGCTATGAACACTTTTGACTTTGTTTGAGGAACTATTTATTTATCTGTTAATTCTGAATGACCACCTTGTTTTATAGAGTATTCTTCATCTTAAGTTTTTCCCTTTTGGCAATTTAAATATATCCCTACACTTCTTTCTGGCTTCCAAAGTTCCTACAGAAAATTCAGCATGTGACTATTAGTTTTCTCTTGCTGTCTTTCGATCTCTCATTCTCTAACTTTGGCCTTTGTAAGTGTGATTTGTCTTCCTGTGGCCACCTTGGGTGTATGTTGTTTAGTCTCTAGGCTTCCTGGACCAGGATGTCTGTGTCTTACCTGAGCTTAGGAAAGTTTTTAGGCATTATTTCTTCAAACCAGTTTTTTCTTCACCTTTCCCTCTTTCTTATCCTTCTGAGGCACTTATAATATGAATGCTCCTATGCTTAATATTGTCCCACAAGTGCCTTACACTATTTTTTTAAATTTGTTTACCTTAGAGCTGTTCTGATTGGATGACACTCACTTTTCTGTCTTTCAGTTCACTGATCCATTGATCTGAATCCTCTTGTCTGTCTGATCCCACCTACTGTATTCTTCATTTATTTTATCCTTCTCCTTTGATTGGTTCTTTCTTAAACTTGTTATTTTTTGTTGTTCTCACTGTGCTCCTCCAATTTTTCTCCAAGTTTGGTTACCAACATTTTGACCATTATTTTGAACTCTTATTCAGGCACCTTACTTATGTCCATTTCATTAGTACATTTGCTATCATTTTACATTGTTTCATCATTTAGAACATATTCTTCTGTTGTAAGAATTTCTGTGTTTGTTCCTAAGAACTAAGCACAGCAGTTCTCTCTCTCAATCTTGAGGAATAGCCTTGTGTGGGAGATTCCTCTATTTAGACCACATGTGCCTGGCATATTTGGCAGGCCAGATGGATCTGATCTGGAAATAATTTTTCCCACTCAATAGTTTTTCTTTTCATTTTGTTAATAATTATCCTTTGTTCTACAGAAGGTTTTTAGTTGAGAAAGTCCAAGTTGTGTATTATTATTCTTGTGTTTTCTGTGTCATACCCAAAACGATATTCTGAGATGTGTATGAAGGAAATATTTTTTATGTTTTCTTCTAGAACTTTTATGTTTTTCCAGGCTTAATATATATGGAGGCAATATTTGTTACTTGTATAATGTAGGGTTGCAATTTCTTCTTTACACGTGAATTTCAAGTTTTCCCAGCACCACTAAAAAAGAGAATTTTTGCAAAGTATATTCTTGTTCCCTTGTCAAATGCTTGTTGAATAAGTATCAAGTTTCTCATCTTGCATTCCTGTTCCATTGGTCTATGTGCCTGTTTTTTTTATGAAACTATACAGTTTCAAATGCATCCCTTTATCATTTAGTGTGAAATCAGAGATTTGTTGACTCTTGATTTGTTCTTCCTTCTTAGATTTACATGGCATAATCTATGTGTATCCACAAAAGATCCAGTTTAACAAAAGCAATTCTGGGAAAAGAGAACAAATGTTTCCTCCTTTCCTTTTCCAGTTCAAATCTGCAATTATTTGACTCTCTGATCCACCCTCATGTTTTAATAGACTGCATTCTTCAAATTTAAAGATACAGCAAGATTAAAGGGTTGATAAAGAGAGTCCTATATGCTCTCTGAGCTCATACATGCAAAGACTCCCCATTATCAACATCCACTCCCAGAATGGAAACTGTGTTAAAATTGATGAGTTCATAGTTTGCATTAGGGTACACTCTTCACTCTGTACACTCTATAGATTTGAACATATGTGTTGCGACATGTATCCACCTCCAGAGTGTAACACAGAGTATGTTCACTGCACTGAAAACCCTCTGTGTTCCACCTATTCATCTTGCGTTCCCTTTTGCCATAGGCCATCACTGATATTTTTAATGTCCCCAGTTTTTCTTTGATTCTAGAGGCTCATGTTCTTCAAACCATACTCTAGGCTGCTTTGTAAATTTGGCTTTTGACTTGATGATATGAATTTATGATTTGTCCATGTCTTTCCATAGCTTGATAGCTCATTCAATTATATTGAATTATATTGACTGATATTCTATTGCTGAATGTAACACACTCTATTTATCAATTCACTTACTGAAGGAGATCATGGTTGCTTTCATGTTTGGTAATTATGAACAAAGCTGGTGTTGACAGCCTTTTTCAGGCTCTCCTGTACACATATATTTTCATCACATTTGGGAAAATACCAAGTGAGGTTGCTGAATCATATAGCAAGAGTATGTTTACTTTTGTAAGAAACTGCCAGACTATCTTTCATAGCAGCTGCACCATTATGTATTCCCACCAGCAATATACGAGAGTTCCTGTTGCTCAACATCCTTAACGTGACTTCATGTGGTTAGTGCTCTAGATTTTGGCCTTTCTACTGGGGGTGTAGTGGCATCTCACTGCTGCTTTGATGTGTTTCTGTGATGGCAGATGATGCAGAGCATTTGTTCATATTATGATTTAAATATATATAATTAATTTGATGAACTTGACTCTTAAAGGCTTTGGAAAACCTTATATCAGATTGTTTTCTGGTTTGTGTTAAATGTTCTTTGTACAGAGGTTTATCAGATACGTTTTCTATAAATAAATATTTTCTCACAAGCTGTGAGTTATCTTCTCACTCTCTTGACAGTGTCCCGGACAGAAGGGAAATTTTTAACTTTTATGAAGTCCAGTTTATCAATTACATTTTTCATGGATCTTACCTTTGATGTTTTATCTAAGAGTATCACCAACCCCAAAGTCATGTATATTTTCTCATTTGTTATCTAATAGGAGATTCATAATTTCACTATTGAGTAATGAGTGACACACAAAATATTTTTAGTTTCAGGTATGCATGGCACTGATGTGATATATTGATACTATAAAATGATCACTGTGATAGGCAATTATTATCTGTTAAATAGAAAAACACAGGTCCATCACAGGGTCACATGTACTAGGCCAAGTCACCAAGTTGGGTCTTAGTACTTAAATTAATTACACTTTCACCCTCCAGAGAAATGTAGTGGTCAGTCACAAATTTTCAATTGATCATCAATAACAGTCCATCACTTGTGCCCTCTCCATCGCACAAAAGATGTGATCTTCATGACACAAACTCCTGTTCTTCTTCCTGAGGGTGACATTTCTTGAAGCAATCCTTTTTTTCTATTATTAATCCAATTTTGCTCCACCCTCATGCCTATAAAAATCTCCTATTTTGTATAACTCCTCTATTTGCTAGAGGGGATGCTGTCAAATTCACGAATCTCTTAGTAGAGGAAAAAGGATGAATAATTCACCTGGTTGGATTTTGTGTTGCAACAGATTTGGCCACAACTAGACCCAAAGTGAGCATCCTGTGACATTTGGGGATGAGAAGCACCAGCATGGTTCCTCCATTGTCTTTTGAGTTTACTGCCCTGCTCACAATTTTTGAGGACCATTTTTGAGCAACATGGTTGCTCTTTTTGCATTGATTTTCCAGAGATAATTGTCCTGCAGGTCAGATGAACATGAGCTTGTGGACAGTAGTACTCAGGGCCCTAATGTGCTGGCAGTGTTGCCTACCACTCAGGTTAGGAGTTTTTCTGGAGTTCACCTGAACCTGAAGAAGGGTCTGCCCCAGACCAGGACCCTTGCCTTTTAGGTCAAAATTCCCTGGGTGAAAACGTGGGCAAAATTCTACAGGAAGCTGGTGTTTTACAAAAGGATCTGTAATTACACTTTTACCCACATGCCACCCCTCCAGAAATCTCACCTTACAATCTATTCATCCCCCTTCTTCCCCCTTGGCCAGGATGTGGTAACACCTCTTGGTTACTGCTGCTGTGTTCATGTATATTTCTTGTCTTGTTTTATGTAAATAATGATATTTACAGAAAGGAAAAAGTAATCATTAAAATTGGTGGGCACAGGTTGAGTGTTGAAAGGCTGTTAGACTGCTCACGACGTCAAGAATACTCCCATGTGAGGTTGTTTATGGAGTGGGTTAGGCAGATGCTAATTCAATCACCAACCTCTAAAAAGCTCCATGCAAGGGGTTACATTGCAAAACAGGCACAATAAACCCTGTGGCATATTCCTCTTTGGTATTATATCCACTCCAAGAAACAGAAAGGTTTTATCCAAAAGGGGTTTTAAATTACAAAGAGTCAAATCACTCTTATGGCTGTAAAAACTGTGGTTCTGGATGCATTGAATAGGAAAAGTGACAATATCTTAATGAATTTTTTGTGTGTCCTGAGAACTTGGCTTATTGGAGTGTCTGGTTGGAAATCCTATGGCCAGACAGAAATGTGTATTGCACTCCATTTGTGGCCAAAATGGTTAGACACAAGTGAGGGTTAATTTACATTTGCAGCTTCAGCTCTACCAATAATTGCCAGCCTTCTGGGGTATTACAACCTAGAATGACTGTGGCCCTTATGAAGTACATTCCAGTTACATATAATCATTTAAGGACACTTTAAACAGTCTTCAAAAATCCAAATTAGTTAAAAATTTGAAAAAAGCTCTCGAGAAATGGAAGATATGAGGTCCTTAAAACAAAAGATATTAGAGTACTTCCTTCTTTTCTTCTTTAAAAATCCATCCTACTTATCCACTCCAAAAAAGAGTACATCCGACTAAACAAAAGTTTACCAAATTAATGGCCTTAGAGACATCGTATGTGGGACCCTCCCTGAATTGGCAAAACTAAGTGAGTTTCTGGTGAACTGCCATATTCCCTCAAACAGCCTCTTGAATAAAACACAACATATAAAAGGGTTCTGGCAAAACTGGCAGAAGCCAGCAAAAGGTCAAAATTCATACCAGAATCAGCTATACCAAATTTTTCTCTCTGTAGTATGCAATGACAGAAGAAAATAAAATTTCCTGTTGCCTCTTCCTTTCCAAATCCAGATTCATTGGTTATTGTAACTCCAGGGAGAGGAAATACTGGGATAGAATGCCTCTAAATCTGAAATCAGCCAAAGGGAGAAATAAAGTTAAAACCCATTTATTGCTTACAAACTGCAGTCTGGAGCCTTCTCTTTCCTGCTTGGGCAGAAGCAAATCAGACCTCTCCCTAATATTTCAGGTTCGGATAAGCCCTCTCAGTTGCCCAGATCATTACTCATTGATGTGGTGATGACCGGCTCTCCACCCCTGAGGAATGCATGTTGATGTGCAAATGCACTAAAGCCAGGAAAAATATTCTGGAAATATTACAATTTTACCCACAGGCTACCCCTCCAGAAATCTCACCTGTCCCCCTTCATCCACAGTGGTCCCTGGGCAAGAAAACGAGCATTTTGACCAGACTCATGACATACAGTAGCAACAGCAATGAAATCATAACAATCCTCAAGCTGGAGGATTCAGCTAGGTTCAAAGTCTTATGCATGTAAAGTCTGTAGCTCGCCCATTCCATAGTCAGACAGTAGCTCAAGAGGTAGAGGGCTCAGAGCCATCATCACGTGGCAGCTGCAGCCAGGGGGCACATCCACGCTTCAAGGACTGTAGAAGAAAATAAACCTAAGGGTGATAAGATCCATGTTCTAGTTGCAAAAGTGCAGGCAAATCCTGTCCATCAGGTAGGATATATGTAAGAGAGTGGCCCTGTGATAGGACAGTGGCAAGAATGGGATCTTGTCCTGGTCTAGTATACTAGACTTTTACACCCCTCCCTGTGGGAGTTATAAATGGGTCAATATAGAGGGCTATGGGGAGGTACATACACTGGCCATAAAGATAAAACAAAACTTCCCTGTAAGATGCTCTTACCTCCTGGATATTTTAGGTACACTACCATCATCTTTGGGGGCCACTCAGCTGTTACTCAAAGAATACACACAAGACCAGCTTCCAGCTCTTTTACATAAGGTTCCAAAGTGCCAGCCAACACTGGTCCATGTGTCAAAATGTCCAGGGCCAACTCTATTCAACAGTGTCTCCAGGGTTTAATGCAGTAGAGGATGGCATCAGGATGTTGCTCTGCTGGCTGTATCCTGGCTTCAATAACTCTTCTTTGGTTTGGACATACATTTGTATAGGAGATGCAGCAAGGTGTGTTAGCATATCCACAGGGATCAAAGCTACTTTACATGGCTCATTAAAATATCTTAGCACTGTCCATAGGTGAGTTGACCAGCCCCATAGGCTCTTGGTGTCTGGCTTCAGGCCATATTTCAACAAACCATTATACCTCTCTATCATGTCTGCCCCAGTAAGGTTATATGGTACATGAAATTCCACTTTATCCCTAATTGCTGCACCCATCCTTGTATTGCATGTCCAGTAAAGTTGATGCCTTGATCACTCTCAATCACCTGTGGCCAGCCATAGGCTGCAAAGAGATACTCTAGGCCTGCCTTGGTGGTTTGCTGATCTGCACGACAAGTAGGAAAATCAACCAATAGTCCAATACCATGTTCACATGTCATGGCATACCAATATCCTTCTGATATGTGACCTGGTCTATGACTGCTTGAGGAACAACTTTAATTTTACCGAATGAGACAACCCCCAAGAATTTTACAGACAAACCAGGTCCCTGAAACTTAGTTCTGTTCACAGCCCATCCTTTTTCCTGTAGATGTTGCAACAGTCTAGGAACTGCCCCTTCTAAATCTGAAAGAGAATCATATGTGAGCATAATATCATCAATGTAGTGATACAACCTCACTATTTGTGGTTTCTTCCATATGGCCAATTTCTGGTCTTCAAGTCTGTGACAGATGGTGGGACTCTGGAGGTATCCCTGTGGAAGGACAGTGAATGTCCATTGCTAGCCTTCCCACATGAAGGCAAACTGTTACTGGCTTTCCTGTGCTATGCCAAAGAGAAGAAAGCATTAGCAAGTTCTACTACATAGTGATACATTCTCAGCTCATGGCTGAGGGTGTCCAGAATGTCTGGTATAGAGTGGATGGAAGTATGCAAATGGGGTGTAACTTAATTCAATTCCCTGTAGTCCACAGTCATATGCCAGTAGCTGTCTGGCTTTTTCACTGGCTACACTTGGGAATTAAAAGGAATATGAGTGGGCTTTATGATGCCTACCTCCTCCAATTCCTGAAGAGTTTCTCCAATTTCCTTGTGCCCACAGGTAATTTATACTTCTTAATATCTGTCACCCACCAAGGTACAGGCAGAGCTACAGGTGAGTGCTTAGCATGTCCCCTCATAACTGCCTTCTCCACATGTACCCTCAGTTAGAACTCACCTGCAGTGGTCTGTAACCACAGGCCCTGCAGGATATGTACCCCCAAAATATATTCAGGGATGGGAGAAATGCACACTGCATCCTCCTTTGTGGGTAAATGTTCTATCCCCAATGGGGTTTGGGCTTTCTTCACTCCAGTTGCCTTATCCCCTTAGCCATCTATCAAAGCAGGGGTCCTGCAAAAACACTCAGGGTTGCCATAGATCTGAGAATATTCAGTTGCTGTGTCCACCAGCACAAGGACACATTGCACATTCACAGGGGACCAATGAATTGCTAATTATATATGTGGTCTTTTCCCCACCATGTCCCCCAAGGTGGGAACCTTGACTTCCCTCAGTCGTACCATGATGTGAAATCATCCTCCACACACTGACACACTCACACACACTCACACACACTCACATACTGTCCCACACATTCACACACACTCACACACACTCACATCACACACAGACTCACACTCACACACAGACACACACAGACACTCACAGGCTCACACACACTCACACAAAATCACCTACTTGTATACACACTCACACACTGACTCCCACTCACACACCTACACTCTCACAAACACCCTCACACACTCACACACTCACACAATCACACACACTCACACAGAATCACACAATCCTTTAAACTCTCATACACTGATTAACTCCCACTCACACACCTACAATCTTACAGACACACACAGTCACACACCTGCCACACTGACACACATTCACACACACACTGTCACACACACAATCACACACCTGCACACACACTACACACAGACAGTCTCTCACACACACAACCACTCAGACACACTCAGACTCACACACACTCACAGAAACACTCACACTCTATCACACACCCTCACACACCTAAACACACAGATATACCCACACATACTCACAGATACACAAGAACTAAAACACACACTCATACTGTCACACACACTAACTCCCACACAAACTGCACTCTCACACTCACACACTCACATGCAATCACACACACACTTACACATACTCACACACCTAAACACCCAGACACACCAAGACACACTCGCAGACTCACATGCACTCAAACACACACTCACACACTGTCAACAACACTCACACCTGCACACACACACTCACACACTATCCCACACCTTCACACACCTACATACACAGACACACCCACGCACTTACAGACTCACAGGCACACACACACTCACACACAATCACCCACTCATATACACACACACAGCCCACACTCACACACCTACACTCTCAAAAACACCCTCACACACACTCACACACAGACACACTCACACACTCATACAATCACACACACTCACACAGAATCATGCACCACTATACACTCTCACACGCTCACTCACTCCCTCTCACAATCTTACAGACACTCACACACACACAAACTGACACACCTCACACACTGACACACACTATCAAACACACAATCACACACCTACACACACAGACACTCTCTCACACACCCAACCACCCTCAGACACAATCACAGACACACATGCACTCACACAAACACTCATACACACTCAAACACACTCAGTGACTCATACACATAATGTAACACTCCCACACACAAACCTACACTCTCACAAACACACACACATTCACACAAACACTAACACACACCCACTGACACAAAACGCATACACAAACATATACACACACTCACACAGTCACACACAGCCCCTCACATACATACACAGTCACACTCACCTCAATCACACACACCACCACACACACTCTCCAGAGAAACTCACACACAATCTCAAACATGCAATCACACACACTCACACAGACACACCTACACACACACAGTAAGACAAACTGTCACAGACAATCTCACACACGTACACAGAAAAACACAGAAAGACACACACCATCATGCACACACTCACACACCCACAGACACTCACCAGCTCACATGCACTCACACACAGGCTGACACACACAGTCACACGCCTACACACACAGACACACACACTCATTCCCACTCACAGACCTATGCTCTCACAAACACACTCACTCCCACTCACAGACCTACACTCTCACAAACACACTCACACACTCACTCCAACTCTCATGCACCCTCACACACTCACATACACTCACACCTTCACACACTCACACACCTACACACAGACACACACACAAACTCACAGATTCACACACAACCTAACACCCACTCACACTGTCAGACAGTCATACACATACACAAATGGACACACACACACACACATACTCACATGCAATCACACACACTCACATACTGTCACACACACTCACACCTACACACACGGACACACCCACACACACTCACAGACTCACACACTCAAACACACACTCACACCCTGTCACAAACACTCACAAACCTGTACACACAGACACACCAACACACACAAACTCACAGGCACTGACACACACACTCACACTGTCACACACTCATACACTGTTACACACACACACCTACACACAGACACACACTCACACACAAACACTCAGACACCCTCACAGACTCACACTCACTCACACACCTACCCACACACTCTCACACACCCTCACACACTTACACAGACATAACCACCAGCACACACTCTCAGGCTCACATGCCCTCAAACACACTAACATACTGTCACAGACACACACACCTGCAGACCCACACACTCACACACACTCAGATGCACACTCATACACACTCAAACACACACAGTCACTCACACACAGAAAGTCACACTCCCACATACACACCTACACTCTCACAAACACACACACACTCACACAAACACTAACACATACCCGGTGACACCAAACACATACACAACCACAAACACACACACTCATACACAGCCCCTCAGACACCTACTCACTCACACACACTCTCACACACATTGCCACAAACTCACTCTCACAGAGAAACTCACATACAATCTCAAAGCCACAATCACACACACTCACAGAGACACACCTAAACATGCAGTCACACAAACTGTCACAGACAAACTCACACATGTACCCAGACACAAACACACAGACACACTCACACACACCATCACACACACTCTCACAGTCACCCACACACTCACAGATACTCACACTCCTACACACATAGAAACAGACACACAGACTCACATGCACAAACTCACACTCACACACTGTCACATATACTCAGACACCTACACACACAGACACCCCAACACACACTCAGAGATTCACAGGGACACATACACTCACACAATATCACTCAGTCTTATACACACTCACACTGACTCCCACTCACACACCTACACTCTCAAACACCCTCATGCACTCACACACACTCACACACTGATGCACTCAAAAACACACTCATGAAATCACACAACCTCACACAGAATCACACAGACCTATGCATTCTCATACACTCACTCACTCCCACTCACACACCTACAATCTTACAGACACACACACACTGTCACACACCTCACACACTGACACACACACTATCACACACAGAATCACACACCTACATAAACAGACACTCTCACACCCACACAAACACTCTCAGACACACTCACAGACACACACACACTCACACAAAAAACACACACGCTGGCACACACACTCACACACCTACACACACACACTCAAACACAATCACACAGACTCACGCAAAATCACATTCATATACACCCTCACACACTCACTACCACTCTGTCACCTACACTCTCACATAGACAATCACAAACTCTCACACAATGTCACACAACCTCAAACACAGACACACATCCTCACATACTGAATCACACTGTCACACATACACTCGAAGACCTACACACACACATTCACTCATACAAAGCACACTCACACAGAGAGACACACTCCCACACACAGTCCTACACTCTCACAAACACCCACACTCACACAAACACTAACACACCCGCTGACACCACTTACACAAACATACATACACACACACTCTAATACATCCCCTCACACAACTACACACTCACACACACACTCTCTCACATATACACTGTCAGGCAAACTCACAAACCTACACACACGGACAACCACACACACTTAGACTCACATGCATGCATAAACAAACTCACACTCCATCACACCCCCTCTAAAACCTACACACACTGACCGACACCCACTAACTCACAGACTCACAGGCACACACACACACAGTCACCCATTCTTAAACACAATCGCACACTCACTCCCTCTCACACACCTATGCTCTCACTAACACCCTCACACTCACACACACTCACACACAGAGCCCCCCACACACACAATCACACACACACACAATCACACTCCTATACGATCTCATAAACTCACCCATTCCCACACACACACCTACAATCTCACTGACACACACACTCATGCAATCTGTCACACACATCACACACTGACACACACTCCCACACACACACACTCACATGCACACTCACACACAAACACTCAAACACTCACACAAACTGTCACACACCTCACACAACACCCTGCCACACACACTCACACATCTAAACACACAGACACACACACTGTGTCACACACCCTCACACAACTACACACACAGATGAACACACACTCACATACTAGCACACTCACACACCCTCAAACACAATCACACAGACTCACACAAAATCACACACTATAGACACTCACTCACTCCCACTCAGTCACTTACACTCTCACATAGACACTCACAAACTCACACACGCTGTCACACACCATCAAACACTGACACAGACTGACACACACACACTCAAACACCTACACACACTCACTCATACAGAGCACTCTCACACACACTCACACACTGTCACACACACTCACACACCTACAACAGACAGAAATACCCACACACACTCACAAACACACTCACACACAATCACAAACTCGTATACACACACACTGTCTGCCACTCAAATACATACACTCACAAAAGCCCTCACACACTCACACACTGTCACACTCACACACCTACACACTCAGACACACCCATACACACTCACAGACTCACACACACACACAACCAAACACACACTCAAAGGAACTATCACACACCTCTCACAACCCCCTGACACACACACTCGCACAGCTAAACACACAGACACACACATTCACAGACTCTCACACTATCAAACCCATACTCACACACTGTCACACATACTCACACACCTACAGACACACCAACTGACACTCACAGACTCACATGCACTCATCCACACTCTCTCAGAGTGTCACACTCACTCACATACTAAGACACACAGAAACACCAACACACACTCACCGACTCACATGAATTCACACACAATGACCCACTAGTATAAACACTCACACCCTCACACCTGCTCATAACAACTACACTCTCACAAGCACACTCACACACTCATTCACCAGGTCATACACACTCACATGTACATAAACACTCTGACACACACTCACCCACTCACACCCAGCACCTCACACACCTATACACACATGCTCACTCACACACGCCATCACCCATGCACACATGCTCACATAAAATATCACACATTCACTCAAGCTGACACACCTGCACTCATACCCATGCACTGTCACACACCTTGCACTCACACACAATCACACACTATCTCAAACACACACACCTACACACTCATACATAAACACACTCACATGCACTCACACAAATACTCACTCATTGCCACACCCACATCTACAAACACAGACACACACACTCACATGTACTCAAACTCACACACACTGTCACACACACTCAAACACCTGCACACACAGAAACACACACACAATCACACACTCTCCCACACACTCACAAACCTACACAGATGCACCAACACACTCAAAGACTCAAAGGCTGACACAAACTTACATGCTATCAGCCACTTGCATGCATACTCACACACTCACTCCCACTCACCTGCACTCACTCAAACATCTTTGCACACTCACACTCACTCACACACAGACACACATACAATCACACACACTTCCACACAATCACACACTCCTGTACACTCTCATACACTCACTCCCACTCCCACTCCAACACTCTCACAGACACACACTCACACACACAGTCACACTCCTCACACACCTACACAGACTGACACACTCACACACAAACACTCTCAGGCACACACAGTCTCACACCACTTAAACACACACTCACACACCTACACACACACACAGACACACACACTCAAACACACACACACACCTACACACACAGACACACCCAAACACACAGACTCACATGCACTCAAACACACTCATACTCTGCCACAAACACTCACACTCTTACACTCAGAGACACACACACACACTCACAGACTCACGCTCACTCAAACACACACACTGTCACAAACGCACCCCTCCACACACAGACACACCCACACTCACACACATTCACATACTGTCCCACAACATTACAGACCTACACACAGACACACCCACACACTCAGAGACTCACAGGCACACACACTTGCACAAAATCACCTACTCATATACACACTCACACACTGACTCCCACTCACACACCTAAACTCTCAAAAACACCCTCACACTCAAACACACTCACAAACAGGCACGCTCACACAATCACACACACAAAATCACACAATACTTTATACTTTCATACACTCATTAACTCCCACTCACACACCTACAATCTTACAGACACACACACACAAACTGTCACACACCTCAGACACTGACACACACACAATCACACACATTCACACACAAACACCTGCACCCACACTACACACAGACACTCTAACACACAAAGACTCACCCACGCTCACACACTCACACTCTGTCACACACCCTTACACACCTAAACACACAGATACCCACACACACTCACAGACTTACAAGCACTAAAACACACACTCACACACTCACTCCCACACATAGAACTACACTCTCACAAACACACTCATGCACTCACACACACACTCACAAACTGTCATACACACTCACACACCTACAAACACAGACACACTCACACACATGCACTCATACACAGTCACACACTCATATAAATACTAACACACTCACTTCCACTCACACACTTACACTCACAAACACACTCACACACTCTCAGACCCACTCATACACACTCATACACACACACACAGAGTCTCACACTCTCATGCAACTACACACACAGACACACTCACACACTCACACACACACTCACACACTGTCACACACATTCACACACCTACACACAGACACACTCAAACACACACAAACACACACTCGTGTACACACTTACACTCACTCCCACTCACAGACCTACTCACATACACTCTCACAGCATCACACACTCACACAGACACATATACATATCACACTAGCCCTCAAACACACACACACTAACACACTCACACAGAATGTCACACACCCTCACACTCACACACTGTCAAATCCACTCACACACCTACACACAGATACACCCACACACACAGACTCACACACACTCAAGCATCCACTCACCCACTGTAATACACACACACCTGCACACCCACACACTAACACATACTCACATGCACCCTCATACACAATCAAACACACACAGTCACTCACACAGAGTCACACTCTCACACACACCTCTTCATTCTCACAAACACACTCACACAAACACTAACACACACCTGCTGACACCAAACACATACACAAACATATACACACACTCACAACCCCTCACACAACTACACACACACTCTCTCTCACACACACCTCCACACACACTCACTCTCACACACACTCACACTGTCTCACACTCACACACCTACACACAGACACCCCAACACACACAGACTCACAGGCACACACACACACATGCACTCTGTCACACAATCACACACATGCACACAAACTACACACAGACATGCTCACACACACAACCACTCTCAGACACACTGAGACTCACACACACTCACACAAACACTCACACTCTGTCACACTCCCTCACACACCTAAACACATATTTGTACCCACACACACTCACAGACCTACACACTGAACCACACATGCACACTAACAGACTCACAGGCACACACACTCACACACAAACACCCATTTGTATACACACACACTCACTCCCTCTCACACACCTATGCTCTCACAAAGACCCTCATACTCACACACACTCACACACAGACCCACTCACACACAATCACACACTCCTATAAAATCTCATACACTCACTCCCACACACACACCTACACTCTCACTGACACCCACACGCTCACACAATCTGTCACACACATCACACTCTGACTCACACTCACACACTGTCACACACACATACACAGACAGACTCACACACACTCACACGCACACTCTTACACTCTCAACAACACTCACACACAAACTGTCACACACATTGCAGAACACCCTGCCACACACACTCACACACCTAAACACACAGACACACACACTCACAGATTCTCATGCCCTCAAACCCACACTCACACTGTCACACACACTCACAGACCTTCACACAGTCACCACACACCCTCACAGTCTCACACTCATGCACACACACACTCACACTCTATCACATCCCTTCACAAATATCTACACGCACTGACCCACGCACACACACTCACAGACTCACAGGCACACACACACACACACAATCACCCATTTGTATACACACTCACACACTCACTCCCTATCACATACCTTTGCTCTCTGAAACACCCTCACACTCACACACACTCACACACAGACCCACTCACACACTACCACAATCACACACACTCACACACAATCAGACACTCCTATACAATCTCATACACTCACTTACTCCCACTCACACACCTACACTCACTGACACTCACACACTCACAAAACTGTCACAGACATCACACACATTCACACACTGTCACACACACCTACACAGACACACACACACACTCACACATGCACTCATACACACTCACCAACACTCACACACTCACCCAAACTGTCACACACCTCACATAGCACCCTGCCACACACAGACACACCCAGTCACAGACTCTCACGCCCTCAAACCCACACTCACACACTGTAACACACAACCACACACCTACACTCAGACACAAAAACACACTCACAGAATCACATGCACTCACACACACTCTCACACACACTCACACACCTACACACACAGAAACACACACACTCATCGACTCACATGAAGTCAATCACAATGACCCACTCATATAAACTCACACCCTCCCTCCAACTCTCACACCTACACTCTCACAAGCACACTCACACTCTCACTCACAAGGTCATACACACTCACACACACTCACATATACATTCTCACACACTCTGACACACCCACTCACACACAGCACCTCACTCACCTACACACACACTCACTCACACACATCACACACACACGCTCACATATAAAAAATCACACATGCACTCAAACCAACAGACCTACAGTCATTCACACGCACTGTCACACACCTCAGACACTCACACAATCACACACTCTCACACACACCTACACTCACTTATAGACACACACACTCACAGACTCATAGGCATACACACAAATTCACAGGCAGTCACACACACTCACATACATTTATACACACACACAATCACACACTCACCCAGACACACACCACACTCTCAAACACCCTCACACACTCACACACAAACACACACTCTTATAAACTCTCATACACTCACTCACTCCCACTCACACACCTACACTCTCACAGATACACCCACACAAACAGTCACACACCTCAAACACACATTCACACACACACTCTGTCATACACCCTCACATACCTACACACACAGACCCACACACACACACACTCACATACTAACAGACACTCAAACATGCACTGCCACACACACTCACACACCTATAGAAATATAAACACCCACACATACTCACAAACTCACACTCACTCACAAACACACTCACACATTGTCACACACCTACACACAGACACACCCACACACTCAAAGACTCACATGCACTCAAACACACAATCACACACTGTCACACTCACACATCTGCACACAGACACACTGACACACGCTCACACACACTCAAACACTGTCTCACTCCCTCACACAACTACACACACAGACACACCCACACAATCAGACTCACAGGCAGACACACAAACTCACACATTGTCAATCGCATTCACACACCTACACATATACACACTCACCCACACTCACACTCAAACACACACTCACAAAAACACACACTCGTATAAACCCTCACACACTCACTCCCATACACACACCTTCTCACACACACTCACTCTCACACACCATCACACTCTCACACAGACACATACAAAAACTACACAAGCAATCAAACACACACACCTACACTCACACACACAATGTCACATACCCTCACACTCACAACTGTCACCAACTCTCACACACTTTAACACACAAACACACTCACACACATTGTTACCCACACTCATACACAATCACACACTCATATACACACTCACACTCAATCACTCCCACTCAAACACCTACACTCTCACAAAGACCCCCTCACACACTCACATACTGTCTCATACACTAACACACCTGCACACTCACATACTGTCTCATACACTAACACACCTGCACACACAGACACACCCACACACACTCACACACTCGCACTCACACAGACACTCACTGATTTCCACACACTCAGACTCACCCACTCACATGCACTCAAACACACACACACTGTCACACACACTCAAACACCTGCACAGACACACACACACACTCTCCCACACACTCACACACCTCCATGCAGACACACCCCACACTCACAGACTCAGAGGCCCCTACACAAACACAAAAAATCACCCACTTGCACACACACTCACACACTCCCAATCACCAATACTCTCACAAACACCCTCTCACACTCACACACAGACACACTGACACTATCACACACACTTCCAGACAATCACACGCTCCTATACACTCTCATACACTCACTCCCACTTCACTCCAACACTCTCACAGACACTCACACACTTACATTAACTGTCACACTCCTCACACAATGACACATTCTCACACTGTCACACACACTCACACACCTGCACACACACTACACACAGACACTCACACACACACAACCACTTGCAGACACACTCACAGACTCACATGCACTCACACAAACACTAACATTCTGTCACACACCCTCACACACCTAAACACACAGACATACCCACACACACTCACAGAGTCACAAGCACTAAAATGCACACTCACTGTCACACACACTCACTCCCGCTCACAGAACTGCACTCTCACAAACACACTCACACACTCACATGCAATCACACACACAGTCACACACCCTCACACACCTGCACACACAGACACACCCACACAGACTCACAGATTCACATACTCACACACTGTCACACTCACACACTTGCACACACAGACACACACACACTCACACAGTGTCACACACCCTCACACACCTACATACACAGACACAACCACATACACTCAGACTCACATGCACTCAAACACAAACTCACGCACTGTCATGAACACTCACACACCTACATACTCAGACACACCCACACACTTACAGACTCACAGGCACACACACACTCACACACAATCACCCACTCATATACACACTCTCACAATGTCTCCCACTCACATACCTACACACTCAGAAACACCCTCACACCCTCACACTCACAGACACAATCACACACTCATACAATCACACACTCTCACACTCTTATACACTCTCACACACTCACTCACTCCCACTCACACACCTACAATCTTACAGACACTCACACACACTCAATGTGACACACCTCACACACTGACACACACACTATCATGCACAATCATACACCAACACACACAAATCCTCACACACACCCAACCACTCTCAGACACACTCAGAGACACACATGCACTCACACACTCATACACATTCAAACACACATTCACTCACACATAGAGTGTCACAGTCCCACACACACACCTTCACTCTCACAAACACATACACATTCACACAAACACTAACACAGTCCCGCTGACACAAAACACATACTCAAACACATACACACACTCCCACACACTCACACATAGCCCCTGACATACCTACACAGTCACACACACACTCACACGCACAACCACACACACTCACTCTCCAGAGAAACCCACACACAATCTCAAGGACACAGTCATACACACACAAAAACCTACACACACACAGTCACACAAACTGGCACAGACAACCTCATACACATACACAGACACAAACAAAGAGAGAAACACACACCATCATGCACGCTCTCACACTCCAACAGACACTCAATGGCTCACATGCACTCACATACAGACTGTCATAGCCACACACCTTCACACACAGTCACTCTCACACTCCCACTCACAGACATACACTCTCACAAACACACTCACACACTCTCTCCCAGTCACACATCTACTCACACACATGCACTCTCACACACCATCACACACACACAGACACACAGAAATCACACAAGCCCTCAAACACACACACCTACAATAACTCTCACACACAATATCACACACCCACTCACACACTGTCACAAACACACAGCTGCACACACAGACACACACACACTCTCACAAGCACACACACAGTTTCATACCCTCACTCAACTGCACACACCCACACACTCACATGCACACACACACTGACACACACTGACACATGTACACAGACAGAAACACCATCATGCACTTACAGACACACATGCACTCCCCCCACACACACACTGTCACACACATTCACACACCTACACACAGAGATGCTCACAATCTAACACACACACAGACACACACTTATTTACACACTCACACACTCACTCCCACTCACACCTACTCCCTCTCACCCAGCATCACACACTCACACAGACACATATAAATATCACACAACCCCTCAAACACACACACACACTAACACACTCACACAGAATGTCACACACCCTCTCACACACTGTCACCAACTCACACACCTAAACACACAGACACACTCACACACATTCTCACACACAGTCACACACACACACAATCACACTCGTATACACACACACACTCACTCACTCCGACTCAAACACCTACTCTCACAAAGACCATCACACTGTCACATACACTAACACACCTACACAGAGACACACCAACACATACTCACACATTCACATGCACTCACACACACTCACTCATTGCCACACACACACAACTACACACACAAACACACCCACACACTATCACACACTCACATGCACTCAAACACACACACTGTCACACACATGCAAACACCTGCACACACAGACACACACAGAAACCCACACACTCACACACCTACACACAGATGCACCCACACATTCACAGTATCACAGGCTCCCACAATCTCACATGCAATCACCCACTTGCATACACAATCACTCCCACTAACCTATACACTCTCAAACACCCTCATACCCTCACACACACTCACAGACACACTCACACAGTCACACACACTTCCACACACACTCCTCTACACTCTCATACACACACTCCCACTTACACTCCAACATTTTCAGAGACCCTCACTCACTCACACAAACTGTCACACAACTCACACACTCACAAACACTGACACACTGTCACATACACAAGCACACCTAGACAGTCACACTCACACACACTCACACACTTACTCTCTCAACCACCCTCACATGCAATGACACACTCACATATTCACACACACTCACACAACTACACACAGACACATTCCCACACACTCACAGACTCACATACACTCACACACACTCACGCTCTGCCACAAACACTCACACATACACACAGAGACACAACCACACACACTCACAGACACACACACTCAAACACACACACTGTCATTCACCTACACACAGAAACACCCACACACTAACAGACTCACATGCACTCAAACACACACACTGTCCACACTCACACACTTTCACACACAGAAACCACACACACTCACTCACACACTCTGTCCCACACAGTCACACAGTGACACAAACAGACACACCCACACACTCACAAACTCACTGGCACAGAACACACACACTCACACCCAACCACACACTCATATACACAATCACATTCTCACTCACACTCACACACCTGCACTCTCAGAAATACACACTCAAACAAACTGTCACACACCTCACACAAAACACTTCAACACACACAAACACACCTACACACACAGACATACAAACACTCACTGACCCACACTCAAGCACACACTCACCCACTGTCACACACACCCACACACTCAGAAGTGCACTCACACACTCAAACACACAGTCACTAAAACACAGAGTCACACTCCCACACACACCTACACACTCACAAACACACACACTGACAGAAACACTAAAACACAACAGCTGACAACAAACATATACAGAAATATATACACACACTCACATACAGCTCCTCACACAAGTAAACACATGCACACTCTCACACACACCACCACACACACTCACACACTGTCACACACTCTCACACACTTACACACACAGACAACCACACACAATCACAGACTCACATGCAAGGGCACACAGTCTGATGCCCTGTCACACATTCACACCCAGAAGCCCCATTCATTTCCAAAACAATCAGTAACACTCTTTTGCAACACATTGCTCTACATTCCGCACCCTTCCATAACAATTTACTAAATTCCCCAACATTCCAGCAGATTCATTTGCTTTACATTTCAGCAAAGGAGGCACCATTAGCTTTCAAACCACTCTAGAGACCTTTATTATGTCGGAAGAATAATGATACGTTTACAGTAAGGTTCTGGCTCTGATGTGAGGATGAGGGTGTGTTTGATTGACAGGTTCATGGTGAGCTGTGGGTGATGTCAATGATGTTGCCCTTGAAGGGCCAGGTGCAGACTCCAGTGCTAGGATTAGGGATAAGGGTTCGGTAAGGTGTACGGGCAATATGTGGTTATGGTTATATATGGGATTTGGCTCTGATGTGAGTTCGACAGTGAGATTGAATTACCATGTTACAGTGAGACATGAGTGATGTCGATATTCATGTTAATGGTCTGTTCCAAAAGTCATGGCTAGTGTTAGGGTACGGTATTTGGGAAGAGGTATGGGGCTGATAGGGTTTCCGTTAGAGTTAAGCTCTGGCTGTGGTGTGAGGGGGAGTGCGAGATTGTGTCTCAGTATAAGGAATTGGTGGGTCTGAAAATAAAATGATGTGAAGGGTCTGCTGCTGTGGCAAGGGCTAGAGTTTGGTTTAAGTGTTCACTAATATGTATGGGCAGGATAGTGCTAGGTTTACATTAAGGATCTGGTTCTGATATGAGAATGAGTGTGACATTGAGTGACAGGTTAACAGTGAGCTGTGGGTGATGCCAATGTTGACAGTAATTGTCAGGTCCTTGGGCAAGAGCTAGGATTGGATTAGGGGTTCTTTAAGTTGTACTGGCAGGATAGGATTATGGTTACATTTCAGATTCGGGTCTGATGTGAGGGTGACACTGAGATTGAACTAGTCTTGCAGTTGGACATGGGTGATGCCAATATCCATTGTAAGGTTTGTTCTGGTTGTCAGGGCCAGTGTTAGGTTTCGGTGTTTTGGTAAGTTTATGGGGCTGAGAAGGTTTTGGTTAGAGTTAGTGTCCTGGTTTGATGTGAGGGTGACTGAAAGACTGTGTCTCGGGATTTGGGCAGACCATAAAATGATGGTGTGTGGACAAAGCAGTTACCAGGTTTAGGGTTAGGGTTAAGAGTTCAGTAATGTGTATGAGTAGGATAGCACTGTGTTTACAGTAAGGACCTTGTTCTGATGTGAGGATGATGGCGAGATTGAGAGAAACGTTTATGATGAGCTGTGGGTGATGCCAATGTTGACCATGAGTGATCATGTCCAAAGGCGAGGGCTCTTGTTAGAGTTAGAGGTTCGGTAAGTTGTATGGCCTGGATAGGGTTATAGTTACGTTTAAGATTCGGCTCTGATGTGAGGGTGACAGCAATATTGAATTACAGTGTCACAGTGAGAAATAAGTGACGTCGATATTCATGGTAGGGAGTTTTTCCAAGTGTCAGGGCCTGGGTTAAGATTCAGTGTTTGTGAAATTGTATGGGGTAGACCGGGATTCAGTTAGAGTTTGCATCCGGCTGTGATGTGAGTGTGAGTGCGAGATTGTTTCTCAGGTAAAACATTTGATGGGGTTGACTATAAAATGATGTGCTGGGTCTGGTGCTTGGGCCAGGGCAAGTGTTGGGATAAGTGATCCATAATATGCAAGGGAAGGATAACACTATGTTTACAGTAAGGATCTGGCTCTGATGTGAGGATGAGGGTGAGTTTGATCGATGGGTTAATGGAGAGCTGTGGGTGAGTCGATGTTGACCATGAAGAGTCAGTTGCAGGGAACAGTGCTAGGGTTAGGGCTAGGCATACGGAAAGTTGTATGGGCAGGAAAGGGGTATGGTTACATATGGGACTTGGCTCTGATGTGAGTTCAGCAGTGAGATTGAATTACTGTGGAACTGTGAGAGGTGAGGGATGTCAATATTCATGGTACTGGTCTATTCAAAAAGTCAGAGCTAGGTTTTGAGTTCGGTGTTTGGGAAGGTGTATGGGGCTAATAGGGTTTTGTTTAGAGAGGGTACAGCTCTGATGAGAGGGTGAGTACGAGATTGTCTCTCAGTATAAGGATCTGGTGGGGCTGAAAATAAAATGATGTGAAGGGTCTGGTGCTGTGGCTAATACGGTTTTGGGTTAAGTGTTTGTTAATATGTACAGGCACGATAGCGCTATGTTTAAACTAAGGGTCTGGCTCTGATGTGAGGATGAGTGCGATATTGAGTGACTCGTTTATGGTGAGATGTGGGTGATGTCAATGTTGAGCATGAGGGGTCAGGACTACAGGCAAGAGCTACTTTTAGGGTTAGGTCTTCGTTAATTTGTACTGAAATTATAAAGGTATGGTTACATTTTGGTTTCGGGTCTGATGTGAGTGTGACAGCAAGATTGAACTATAGTATTGCAGAGAGAAATGGGTGACTTAGATATCCATGTTAGGGAATGTTCTATGTGTCAGGGCTAGGATTTGGGTTCAGTGTTTGGGAGGGTTTATGGGGCTGATACGATTTTGGGTAGAGCAAGCAACTGGCTATGATGTGAGTGTGAGTGCGAGATTATGCCCCAGGTTTAGGATTTGGGGGCTGATACTAAAATTAAGGTGAGGGGTTCAGAGTATGGGACAGTGCTAGGGTTAGGGTTAAGTATTTGGTAGTGCATATGGGCCGTCAAGTACTATGGTTACAGTGAGGATGTGGCCCTGATGTGAGGGAGAGGGCGATATTGAGAGACAGGTTTATGATTAGCTGTGGCTGATGTCAAAGTTTATCATGAGGTTTCAGGTGGAGGGGCAATGTCTAGGGTTAGGTTTAGGGGTTCGAAAAGGTGTACGGTAGGAAAGGGTTATGATTACATTTAGTTCTCAGTTCTGATGTGAGAGTGAAAGTGAGATTGAATTACATTGTTACAGTGAGACATGGGTGACATCGATATCCATGGTATGGTATGTTCCAAATGTCAGGGCTATGGTTAGAGTTCGGTGTTTGGGAAGGATTATGGCACTGAAAAGGTTTCAGTTAGACTTTGATTCTTGCTGTGATGTGAGAGTGAGTGTCTCAGGTTAAGCATTTGGTGAGGCTGGCAATAAAAATGATGTGACAGGTCTGGTGCTAGTGCCGGGCTACGGTTAGGGTTAAGTGTTCGGAAATGTGTAAGGGCAGGTAGCGCTATGTTTACAGTAAGGATCTGGCTCTGATGTGAGGATGAGTGTATGATCGACAGATTTATGGTAAGCTGTAGATGATGTCAATGTTGACCATGACGTGTCAGATGAAGGGTAGAGTGCTGGGGTTAGGTTTAGAAGTTCGATATGTTGTATGGGCAGGATAGTGTTATGGTTACAAATGAGATATGGCTCTGATGTGAGTTGTACAGTGAGATTAAATTACAGCATTGCAGTGGGACATGAGGGATGTGGATATTCATGGTACTGGTCTGTTCAAAAACTCAGGGTTGGGGATAGGGTTCGGTGTTTGGGAAGGTGTATGGGACCAATAGGGTTTTGGTTAGAGTTAGGGTCCGGCTCTGATGTGAGGGTAAATACGAGATTTTGTCTCAGTATAAGGATTTGTTGGTGCTGAAAATAAAATGATGTGAAGAGTCTGGTGCTGTGCAAGGGCTAGGGTTAGGGTTAAGTGTTCGTTAATATGTACGGGAATGATAGTGCTATGTTTACACTGAAGATCTGGCTCTGATATGAGGATGAGGAGTGTCACTGAGCGACAGGTTTACTGTGAGCTGTGGGTGATGTCAATGTTGACCATGAGTGTTCATGTCCACAGGCGAGAACTACATTTGGGTTAGGTGTCCGTTAAGTTGTACGGCCAGTATATGGTATTGGTTACATTTCTGATTTGGGTCTGCTGTGAGGGCGACAGCGAGATTGAACTACAGTGTTACAGCGAGACATGGGTGACATCAATATCCATGGTACGGTCAGTTCTAAGTGTCAAGGCTAGGGTTAAGTTTTGTGGTGTGGGTAGGTTTATGGGGCTAATATGGTTTAGGGTAGAGTTACACTCTGGCTGTGATGGGAGGGTGAGTACAAGATTATGCCTCAGGTTTAACATTTGGTGCACTTACACTAAAATGTAGGTGAAGAGTCTAGAGCATGGGGCAGTGCTATGTTTAGGGTTAACTGTTTGGTAATGGATACTACCCATCTAGTACTATGGTTGCAGTGAGGAAGTGGTCCCAAAATTGAGGGAGAGGGCAATATTGAGAGACAGGTTTATGATGAGCTGTGGCTGATGTCGAGGTTTATCATGAGATTTCAGGTCCAGGGGCCAGGTCTAGGTTTAGGATTAGGTGTTCGAAATGGTGTATGTCCAGGAAAGTGTTATGGTTACATTTAGTATTAGTATTCGGTTCTGATGTGGGGGTGACTATGTGATTGAATTATAATGTAACAGTAAGACATGGGCGATGTCAATATCCATGGTAGGGTCTGTTCTAAGATTCAGGACTATGGATAGAATTCAGTGTTGATGAAGGTTTATGGCACTGATAGTGTTTCTGTTAGAGTTTGCTTCCTGCTATGATTTGAGGGTGAGTGCATAATTTTGTCTCAGGTTAAGCATTTGGTGGGGCATAAAATAAAATGATGTGAGGGTTCTGGTGCTAGTCCCTGGGCTAGGGATATTGTTAAGTGTTTGGTAATGTGTACGGGCAGGATAGAGTTATGTTTACAGTAAGGTCCTGCCTCTGATGTGAGGATGAGGGTAAGTATGATAGACAAGTTTACAGTGAGCTGTGAATGATGTCAATGTTAACAATGAAGTGTCAAATGCAGGGTGGAGTTCTAGGGTTATTTTTAGGGGTTTGGTATGTTGTACCAGCCCGATAGGGTGACTGCTACTTATGGGATTCCACTCTGAAGTGCGTTTGACAGTGAGATTGAAAATGCAGTGTTACAGTGAGACATGAGGGATGTCGAGATGTCGATATTCATGGTACTGGTCTGTTCCAAACGTCACGGCTAGGGATAGGGTATGGTGTTTGGGAAGGATTTTGGTGCTGACAGCATTCCGGTTAGAGTTAGTGATGCAGTATAGGGTTCTGGAGTGATTTGGAAGCGAATGCAGCCTTGCTTGATGAAATCGAATATAATAGAAAGTGGGGGAATGTTGCAAAATCGATTGTAAGGTTGTGAACCTTAGTGTAATGAGTTCTAATGTGATGCAATGGAGGGTTTTTGAGAATTTTTGTTGAGAATGGTGCTTTTCGTCACAATGGAATGTAATAGAATGTAGCGGAATGAATGGAATGGAGTAGAATCTTGAGGAATCGTGTGGAATGGGATGTGAATTGACTCAATATGCTGTTAGTGAATGGTTTGGAAGCAATGGGGCCTTCTTTTACAGAACAGAATGCAATGGAATTAGGTGGAATGTTGCACAATGGAGTACAATGCTGTGGTATTAAGTGGAACATGTGGTAGTGTGATGCAACAGAGAGAATCTGGATTATTTAAGTCTGGTGCCTACTTTGTCACAGTGGAACTCAGTAGAACTTGTTGGAATGTTGGGTAATGGAGTCAAATCTTGTGGAATGGAGTGGAATGGCATGAGAAGTGACAAAATAGGAAGTTAGTGAATTGTTTGCAAGCAAATGAAGCATTCTTTGGCAGAATGGAATGCAATAAAACGTGGTGGAATGCTGTGGAATGGAGGGCAATGTGGAATGGAGTGGAATCGGCCGTAATGTGACATAATAAACATCTCCAGAGTGGTTTGGAACTGAATGGTCCTCCTTTGCCCCAATGTAAAGCAAACGAACATGCTGGAATATTGGGGAATGGAGTAAAATGTCATGGAATGGAGTGGAATGGGGTGTAATGTGATGCAATAGAGTGTTATAGATTGTTTTGGAAACGAATGCATCCTTCTTTGACAGAATGGAACGTTATAGAACGTGGTGGAATTTTGTGGAGTTAAGTGCAATTTCGTAGATTGGTGTACAATCTCATGTAATGGGAGATTATAGACGTCCTGAGTGGTCTGCAAGCAAATGGAGCTCTCTTTGATGGAATGGAATGCTACAGAACATGGTGAGATGTTCAGGAGCAGAGTGCAATGTTGTTAAATGGACTGAAATCTTTTGTAAAGTGACACAGTGGAGTGTTACTCATGGTTTCAGAAAGGAATGGAGCACTATTTGACAGAATGGAATGCTATAGAACATGGTGGAATGTTGTGGAAAGGAGTAGAATCTTGCAGAATGGAGTGGAATGGCATTTGATGTGATGCAGTAGACATTCCTTAATGGGTTGGAAGTGCATCGATCCTTCTTTGTAGGAACAGAACGCAAAAGAACATTCTGCAATGTTGCAAAATGAAGTGGAGTGTTGTGGAACTTAGTGTAATGGGTTGTAATGTGACGCAATACATGATTTCTGTTTGCGAAAAGAGTGGAGACGTCTTTTGCAGAATGGAACGTGATAGAACGCGGTAGAGTCTTCTTGTATGGAGTGCAATGTTGTGGAATGGAGTTGAATCGGTTGCAATGCGAGGCAATAAAATGCAGCGGAGTGATTTCGAAGCGAATGAAGCCCTGCTTGATGAAATTGAATGTAATTGAACACGGTGGAATGTTGTGGAATGGAGTGGAAGTTTGTGAAATGGAGTGTAATGGGGTGTACTGTAAATGCAATAGAGGGTTCCTGAGAGTTTTTGTAGAGGACGGTGCCTTCTTTGTAACAATACAATGCAATACAAAGCAGTGGAATGTTTGGTATGGAGTAGAATCTTGTAGAATGGAGTGTATTGGCGTTTGAAGTGATGCAATACCCACTCCTTAATGGGTTGGAAGTGAATCGAGCCTTGTTTGCAGGAATGGAAAGCAAAAGGACATAGTGGAATGTTGCAAATTGAAGTGGAGAGTTGTGGGATCGAGGGTAATGGGGAGTAATGTGATGGAATAGATGGTTCCTGATTATTTTGGAAAACAGTGGAGTCTTCTTTTGAAGAATGGAATGTGATAGAAAACGGTGGAGTGCTGCAGTATGGAGTGCAATGTTGTGGAATGCAGATGAATCATTTGTAATGTGCCACAATAAAGGGTACCAGAGTGATTTGGAAGTGAATGCAGCCTTCCTGGACAGAGTTGAACGTAATAGAACGTGGGGGAATGTTGAGGAATAGAGTGGAAAGTTGTGAAATGGAGTATAACGGGATATAATGTGATGCATTAAAAGGTTCCTGAGAGTTTTTGTTGAGAATAGTGCCTTCTTTGAGAAAAATGGAATGTAATAGAACTTAGTGGATTGTTTGGAATGTAGAAGGATCTTGTGGCATGGCATGTGAGTTGATGCAACAGGCAGTTCCTGAATGATTTGGATGCTATGGGACATACATTTACATAATGGAACACAATAGAATGAGGTGGAATGTTGCACAATTGAGTGCAATGCTGTGGTATTGAGTCGAACGTGGTGTAATGTGACGCAACAGAGATTTCCTGGGATGTTTGCATAAGAATGGTGCTTACTTTCTCACAAAGGAATTCAGTAGAATATGGTGGAATGTTGGGGAATGGAGTAGAATCTTGTGGAATGGAGAGGAATGGCATATGAAGTGACACAATAGGAAGTTCGTGAAGTGTATGGAAACAAAAGGAGCATTCTTTGCCAGAGTGGTTCACCAGAGAACATGGTGAAATGCTGTGGAATGGAGTGCAATATTGTTGAATATTGTGGATTTGGCTCTAATGTGAGATAATAAAGGTCTCCAGAGTGGTTTGGAAGCGAATAGTGCATCCTCTGCTGGAACCTACAGCAAATGAATGTGCTGGATTATTGGGGAATGGAGCAAAATGTTGTGGAATGGAGTAGAATGTGATGTCATGTGATGGAATAGAGTGTTATAGATTGTTTTGGAAATATAGCGAGCCTGCTTTGAAAGAATGGAACGCAATAGAATGTGGTGTTATGTTCTGGAATGTAGGGCAATGCTGTGGAATGGATAGGAACTGCCTGCAATGTGACATAATAAAGGTCTCCAGAGTGGTTTGGTAGGGAATGGTGCATCCTCTGCTGGAATGTAAAGCAAATGAATCTGGTGAAATATTGGGGAATGGAGTAAAATGTGGTGGAAAAGAGTGGAATGTGGTTTAATGCGATGCAATAGAGTGTTAACAATTGTTTTGGAAACAAATGGAGCCTTCTCTGACAGAATGGAATGCTATAGAATGTGGTGGAATTTTGTGGAGTTAAGTGCGATTTTGTAGATTGGGGCAGAATCGCATGTAATGTGACACAATATAGAGTTCCTGAGTGGTATCTAAGCAAACATAGTTCTCTTTGATGAAGTGGAATGCCACAGATGATGGTGAGATGTTTAGGAATGGAGTGAAATGTTGTTAAATGAACTGGAATAGTGTGTAATGTGATGCAGTAGAGTGTTCCTCATTTGTTTGGAATTGAATGGAGACTTTTTGACAGAATGGAATGCAATAGAAAGTGGTGGAACGTTGTGGAATGGAGTATAATCTTGTAGAATGGAGTGGAATTACATTTGATGTGATGCCATAGACAGGACTCAGAGGGTTGGAAAGGATTTGAGCCTTCTTTGTAGGAATAGAATGCAAAAGAACATTGTGGAATGTTCCAAAATGAATTGGAGAGTTTTGGAACGGAGTGTATTGAGGTGCAATAGATAGTCCATAATGGGTTGAAAGTCAATCGAGCCTTCTTTCTAGGAATGGAATGCAAAAGAACATTGTAGAATGTTCCAAAATGAAGTAGAGAGTTGTGGAATGGCGTGGAATGGGGTATAATGAGACACAATAGACGGTTCCTGATTGTCTGGGAAAAGAGTGAAGCCATCTTTTGCAGAATGGAATGCGATAGAAAACAGTAGAGTGCTTTGGTATGGAGTGCAGTGTTGTGGAATGGAGATGAATCGGTTGTAATGTGACGCAATAAAGGGTTCCAGAGTGATTCAGAAGCGAATGCAGCCTTGCTTGACAGAATCAACAGTAATAGAAAGAGGTGGAATGTTGAGGAATAGAGAAAAGTTGTGAAATGGAGTGTAATGGGGTGTAATGTGATGCATTAGAAGGTTCCTGAGAGTTTTTGTAGAGAATGGTGCTCTCTTTAAAAAAATGGAATGCAATAGAACTTAGTGGAATATTTGGAATGTTGGAGAATCTTGTGGCATAGCATGTGAGTTGACACAATAAGCTGTTTCTGAATGGTTTGGAAGCGATGTGGCCTTCTTTTATATAATGGAATGCTGTGGAATGTTGCTCAATGTAGTACAGTGCTGTGGTTTTGAGTGGAACATGGTGTAATATGATACAACAGAGAGTTACTAGGATGTTTGGATAAGAATGATTCCTACACTGTCGCAATATAACTCAGTAGAACTTGTTGGAATGTTGGGGAATGGAGTAGAATTTTGTGGAATGAAGGGGAATGACATGTGAAGTGACACAACATGAATTTGGTGAATTTTTTGGTAGCAAATCGAGCATTATGTGGCAGAAAAGAGTGTAATATAATGTGGTGGAATGTTCTGGAATTGAGGTCTCTGTTGGGGAATGGAGTGAAAGCAGTTGTAATGTGATATAATAAAGGTCTCCAGAGTGGTATGGAGGCGAATGGTGCATCCTTTGCTGGAATGTAAAGAAATTAATGTGCCTCAATATTGGGAAATGGAGAAAAATGTTGTGGGGTGTAATGTGTCACAAAAGAGTGTTACAGATTTTTTGGGAAACGAATGGAGCCTTCTCTGACAGAATGGAACGCTGTAGAACGTGGTGGAATTTTGTGGAGTTATGTGCAATTTTGTAGATTGGTGTAGAATTGCATGTAATGTGACACAATATAGAGTTTCTGAGTGGTGTGGAAGCAAATGCACCTCTCTTTGATGTAATGGATCGCCAAAGAACATGGTCAGATGTTCAGGAATGGAGTGTAATGTTTTTAAAAGGACTGGAATCCTGCATAATATGATGCAGTAGAGTGTTGCTCATTGTTTTAGATATGATGCGGAGTCTTACAAAGCAGAATGGAAAGCCATAGAACGTTTTGGAATGTAGTGGAATGGAGTAGAATGTAATCCAATGGCATTTGATGTGATTCTATTGACAGTCCTTATGGGTTGGAAGTGGATCCAGCCTTCTTAGTAGGAATGAAATGCAAAAGAACATAGTGGAATGAGGCAAAATGAAGTGGAGAGTTGTGGAATGGAGTGTAATGGGGTGTAATGTGATACAATAGACGGCTCTTGATGATTCAGAAAAATAGTGGAGCCTTCTTTTGCAGAACGGAATGAGACAGAACGCGGTTGAGCATTGTTTTATGGAATGCAAAGTTGTGGAATTCAGTTGAATCGGTTGAAATATGATGCAATAAAGAGTTCCAGAGTGACTTAGAAGTGAATGCAGCCTTGCTTGACGGAGTTGAAAATAGAACGTGATGGAATGTTGTGGAAGAGAGTGAAGGTTGTGAAATGGAGTGAAATGGGGTGTAACGTGATGCAATAGAGGGTTCCTAAGAGTTTTCAGAGAACAGTGCCCTCTTTGTAACAATGGAATGCAATAGAACACAGTGGAGTGTTTGGACTGGAGTAGAATCTTGAGGAGTCACTGTTCCTGAAAGTCCTAAACCCTAAGGGGCCTTCTATTACATAATGGTATGCAATGCAATGTGGTGTAATGTTGCACAATGAAATGCAATGCTCTGGTATTGAGTGGAATGTGGTGTAATGTGAGGCACCAAAGATTTCTGGGGTTGTTTGGACAAGCGTGGTGCCTAGTTTCTCACAACAGAACTCAGTAGACCTTGTTATAATGTTGGGGAATGGAGTAGAACCTTGTGGAATGGAGAGGAATGGCATTTGATGTGATGCAATAGACAGTACTTAATGGGTTGAAAGTGAATCGAGCCTTCTTTTTAGGAATGGAACACCAAAAACATAGGGGAATGTTCCGAAATGATGTGGCTAGTTGTAGAATGGCGTGTAATGGGGTGTAATGAGACGCAATACATGGTTCCTGATTGTTTGGGAAAAGAGTGGAGCCATCTTTTGCAGAATAGAAAGTGATAGAAAACGGTGGAGTGCTTTGGTATGGAGAGCAATGTTGTGGAATGGACTTGAATCGGTTGTAATGTGATGCAATAAAGGGTTCCAGAGTGATTTGGGAGCGAATGCAGCCTTGCTTGACAGAATCGAAAGCAATAGAGTGTAGTGGAATGTGGTGGAATGGAGGGCGATGTTCATCAAATGGAGAGGAATCAGCTGTAAAGTGATGTAACAAAGGTCTCCAGAGTGGTTTGAAAGTGAATGGTGCCTCCTTTGTCAGAATATATAGCACATGAATGTGCTGGAATATTTGGGAATCCAGTAAAATGTTGTGGCATGGAGTAGAATGGGCTGTATTGTGATGCTATAGAGTGTTATAGATTGTTTTGGAAATGAATGGATCCTTCTTTGATAGAATGGAACGCTATAGAACGTGGTGGAATTTTGTGGAGTTAAGTGCAATTTTGTAGATTGTAGATTGGTGTAGAATCAATGTAATGTGACAAAATATAGAGTTCCTGAGTGGCATCTAAGCAAATCGAACTCTCTTTGATGGAATGGAATGCCACAGATTACGGTGAGATGTTCAGGAATGGAGTGTAGTGTTGTTAAATGGACGGGAATGTTCTGTAAGGTGACTCAATAGAGTGTGTTCATTGGTTTCGAAAGGAATGGACCATTTCTTGACAGAATGGAATGCAATAGAACGTGGTGGAATGTTGAGGAATAGAGTGGAAAGTTGTGAAATGTAGTGTAATGGGGTGTAATATGATGCATTAGAAGGTTTCTGAGATTTTCTGTAGAGAATGGTGCCTTCTTTGTAAAAATAGAATGCAGTAAAACAGTGGAATATTTGGAATTTTGGAGAATCTTGTGGCATGGTATTTGAGTTGATGCAATAGGCTGTGTCTGAATGGTTTGGAGGCTTTGTGGCCTTCTTTTTCATAAGGGAATGCCATGTAATGTGGTGGAATGTTGCACAATGGAGTACAGTGCTGTAGTATTGAGTGAAACGTTGTGTAATGTGATGCAACACAGAGTTCCTGGGTTATTTGGAGAAGAATGACACCTACATTGTCACAATATAACTCAGCAGAACCTGTTGGAATGTCGGGGAATGGACTAGAATCTGGTGGAATGGAGAAGAATGGGATCTGAAGTGACACAATACGAAGTTACTGAACTGTTTGGAAGCAAATGGAGCATTCTTTGGCAGAATGGAATGCAATAGAAAGTAGTAGAATGTTGTGGAATGGAGGGCAATGTTGTGGAATGGAGTGGAATCAGCTGTAATGTGACTCAGTAGAGTTTTCCTGATTATTTTGGAAACGAATTGAGCCTTATTTGACAGAATGGAATGCAATATAGCATGGAGGAATGTAGTGAAATGGAGGGCAATGTTGTGGAATGGAGAGGAATCGGCATTAATGTGACATAACAAAGGTCACCAGAGTGGTTTGGAAGCGAATGGTGTCTCCTTTGCTGAAATTTATGGCACATGAAAGTGCTGGAATGTTTGGGAATTGAGTAAACTGTTGTGGAAAGGAGCGGAATATGGTGTAATGTGATTCAATAGAGTGTTACAGATTGCTTTGGAAACGAATAGATCCTTTAACAGAATGGAACGCTTTAGAACGTGGAGGAATTTTGTGGAATCGCATGTAATGTGACACAATATAGAGTTCCTGAGTGGTCACGAAGCAAATGGAGCTCTCTTTGATGGAATGGAACACAAAAGAACATGGTGAGATGTTCAGGAATGGAGCACAATGTTGGTAAATGGACTGGAATCGTGTGTAATGTTATGCAGTAGAGTGTTTCTCATTCTTTTATAAAGGAATGGAGCTTTATCTGACAGAAAAGAATGCAATAGCACGTGGTGGAAGGTTGTGGAATGGAGTAGAATCCTGTAGAATGGAGTGGAATGGCATTCGATGTGATGCAATAGCCAGTTTTTAATGTGTTGAAAGTGAATCGAGCTTTCTTTGTGGGAATTAAATGCAAAAGAAAACAGTGGAAAGTTGCAGAATCAAGTGGAGAGTTGTGGAAGGGTGTGTAATGGGGTGCAATGAGACGCAATAGATGGTTCCTGAGAGGGAAAAGTGTGGAGCCTTCTTTTAGAGAATGGAATGCGATAGAACACGGTAGAGTGCTGTGGAATGTAAAGCAATGTTGTGGAATGGTGTGTTTCGCAGTGATGTGCTTACGAATGCAGGCTTTCTGGATGGAATCGAACGCTATAGAACGTGGTGGAATGTTGCAGAATAGAGTGGAAGGTTGTGAAATTTAGTGAAATGGGGTATAATGTGATGCAATAGACGGTTCCTGACCGATTTTGTAGAGATCGGTGCCTTCTTTGTAACGACGAATGCCATAGAATGCAGTGGAATGGTTGGAATGGAGGAGAATCTTGTGGAATCTTGTGGAATGGCCTGAGAATTCATGCAATAGGGTGATACTGAATGGTTTGGAAGCTATGGGGCCTTCTTCTACATAATGGAATGCAATGTTATGTGGTAGAATGTTGCACAAAGGAGTACAATGCTGTGGTATTGCGTGAAATGTGGCATAATGTGACGCAACAGAGAGTTCCTGGGTTGTTTGGATAAGAATGATTCCTACTTTGTCAAAATGGAACTAAGTAGAACTTGTTGGAATGTTGGGGAATGGAGTAGAATATTATGGAATGGAGAAGAATCGCATGTGAAGTGACGTAAAACGAAGTTCATGAATTGTTTGGAAGCAAATGGAGCTTTCTTTCTCAGAATGGAGCAAAATAGACCACGGTGGAATGTTGTAGAATTTAAGGCAATGTTGTGGAATGGAGTGGAATCGGCTGTAATGTGCCATAATAGAAGTCTCCAGAGAGGTTTGGAAGTGAATGGTGCCTCCTTTGCCGGAAAGTAAAGCAAGTGAACGTGCTGGGATATTGGGGAATGGAGTAAGATGTCGTGGAATGGAGCAGAATGGGGTGTAATGTGATGCAATAGAGTCTTACATATTGTTTTGGAAATGAATGGACCCTTCTGTGACAGAATGGAAGACTTTAGAATGTGGTAGAATTTTGTGGAGTTAAGTGCAGTTTCGTAGATTGGTGTAGAATCGTGTGTAATGTGACACAATATAGAGTTCCTGAGTGGTCTTGAAGCAAATGGAGCTCTCCTTGATGGAATTGAATGCAAAAGAACACGGTGAGATGTTCAGGAATGGAGTGCAATGTTGTTAAATGGACTGAAATCATGTGTAATGTGACACAGTAGAGTGTTCCTCATTGTTTTGGAAAGGAATGGAGCTTTGTCAGAAAGGAATGCAATAGCAAGTGGTGGAATGTTGTGGAATGGAGTAGAATCCTGTAGAATGGAGTGGAATAGCATTTGATGTGATGCAATAGCCGGTTTTTAATGTGTTGGACGTGAGTCGAGCCTCCTTTGTAGGAAGTAAACGCAAAAGAATACAGTCGAATGTTGCATAATGAAGTGGAGAGTTGTGGAATGGAGTGTAATGGGGTGTAATGTGATGCAACAGGCAGTTACTGATAGGGAAAACAGTGGAGCTTTCTTTTGCAGAATGGAACGTGATAGAACATGTTGGAGTGCTGTCTAAGGCGAGCAATGTGTGGATAGGTGTTCAATCGGCTGTAATGTTACCACATAAAGGGTATCAAAGTGGTTTGGAAGCGAATACAGCCAAGCTGGAAAGAATCGAACATAATAGAAAGGGCTGGAATGTTTCGGAATCAAGTGGACGGTTGTGAAATAGAGTGTTGTAGGGTGTAATGTGATGCAATAGAGGGTTCCTGACAGAACTTGCAGAGGACAGTGCCTTCCTTGTAACAATGGAATGCCATAGGATGCAGTGGAATGTTTGGAATGGGGTAGAATCTTGTGGAATCATGAGGAAGGGCATGTGAATTGACCCAGTAGGATGTTCCTGAATGGTTCGGAAGCTATGGGGCCTTCTTACATAATGGAATGCAATGGAATGTGGTGGAATGTTGCACAATGGAGTGCATTGCTGTAGTATTTAGTGGAACGTGGTGTAGTGTGTCGCCACAGAGAGTTCCTGAGTTGTTTCTATAAGAATGGTTCCTACTTTGTCACAATGGAACTCTGTAGAACTTCTCGGGATGTTGGGGAATGGAGTAGAATATGGTGGAAGGGAGGGGAATTGCATGTGAAGTGACATAAAATGAAGTTCGTGAATTGGTAGCAAATGGAGCTTTCTTTGTCAGAATGGAATGCAATAGACCGTGGTGGGATGTTGTGGAATTTAGGGCAATGTTGTGGAATGGAGTGGAATCGGCTGTAATGTGACATAATAAAGGTCTCCAGAGTGGTTTGGAAGCGAATGGTGCCTACTTGCCAGAAAGTAAAGCAAATGAATGTGCTGGAATATTGGGGAATGGAGTAAAATGTTGTGGAATGGAGCAGAATTGGTGTAATGTGATGCAATAGTGTAACGGATTGCTTTGGAAACGAATAGATCCTTCTTTGACAGAATGGAACGCTTTAGAATGTGGTGGAATTTTGTGGATTTAAGTGCAGTTTTGTAGATTCGTGTAGAATCGACTGTAATGTGACACAGTATAGAGTTGCTGAGTGGTATCTAAGCAAATGGAACACTCTTTGATGGAATGGAACACCACAGATTATGGTGAGATGTTCAGCAATGGAGTGCAATGTTGTTAAATGGACTGTAATCGTCTGTAATGTGACGCAGTAGAGAGTTCCTCTTTGATTTGGAAAGGAAAGGAGGCTTATTTGACATAATAGAATGCAATAGAACATGGTGGAATGTTGTGGAATGTAGTAGAATCTTGTAGAATTTAGTGGAATGGCATTTGATGTGATGCAATAGACCGTCCTTAATGGGTTGGAAGTGAATCGAGCCTTCTTTTTAGGAATGGAGTGCCAAAAACATAGGGGAATACTCCGAAATGATGTGGGGAGTTGTAGAATGGTGTGTAATGGGGTGTAATGCGTGTAAAGCAGTAGACTGTTCCTGATTTTTGGGAAAAGAGTGGAGCCATTTTTGCAGAATGGAATGCGATCGAAAATGGTGGAGTGCTTGGGTATGGAGTGCAATGTTGTGGAATGGAGTTGAATCGGTTGTAATGTGATGCAATAAAGGGTTCCAGAGTGATTTGGAAGCGAATGCAGCATTGCTTGACAGAATCAAATGCAATAGAGAGTACTGGAATGTTGTGTAATGGAGGACGATATTCATCAAATGGAGTGGAATCAGATGTAATGTGACGTAATGAAGGTCTCCAGAGTGGTTTGGAAGTGAACGGTGCCTCCTTTCCTGGGATGCATATCACATGAATGTGCTGGAATATTTTGGAATCGAGTAAAACGTTGTGGTATGAAGTGGAATGGGCTGTAATGCGATGCTATAGAGTGTTGTAGATTGTTTTGGAAATGAATGGATCCTTCTTTAACAGAATGGAACGCTATAAAACGTGGTGGAATTTTGTGGAGTTAAGTGCAATTTTGTATATTGGTGTAGAATCACAAGTAATGTGACAAAATATAGAGTTCCTGAGTGGTATCTAAGCAAATGGAACTCTCTTTGATGGAATGCAAGGCCACAGTTTATGGTGAGATGTTAAGCAATGGAGTGCAATGTTGTTAAATGGACTGCAATCGTCTGTACTGTGACTCAGAAGACTGTTCCTAACTGTTTTGGAAACGAAAGGAACCTTATTTGACAGAATGGAACACAATAGAACGTGGTGGAAAGTTGAAGAATGGAGTGGAATCAGGTGTAATGTGACATGATAAAGGTCTCCAGGGTGGTTTGGAAGAGAATGGTGCAATCTTTGATGGAATGTAAAGCAAATGAATGTGCTGGAATACTGGGGAATGGAGTAATATGTGAAAAAAAAGTGCAGTGAGCTGCAATGTATCTCACATCACACACATAAGCAGACACCCACACAACCACTCAAACACAGCCATGCACGAATCACAATCACACACGCAAAACGCACCACACACGACACATTCGAAATGACATGCTCAAAATACACAACCCGCAACAAAAAGAACACCTAATCTATGAAATACACATTTCACGCACTACACGTCACACACAGACACCCCACACACGTGTACACACACAGGCACCACTAGGCAAAGCACACCCAAAACCCAGAAAGGCACAGCGCAACAGTTACAGGGCACATACATGTCACAAAAAAGCACATAATTGCTCACAAAACACACAAATATCATTTGGGAGATTACACAGGACATGTAAGGTGGCACACATAACACGCACAACCACGCACAGACGGCCAATCTCTGTACATCACCCACGTAACAGCCACCCACGCAACCCCTCAAACACAACCAAACCTTAATCGCAATCACAAACAGAACACACACAACCCTCACAATCCAGAGGCAAAACACACGTAACCAGCAAAGTGGACAAATAGCACACATTTCAGACACTACATGCTGCACTGCACACACGACCATGTAGAGACACACCACAAAGATATCCTCACAAGAGCACACAGAACAGAACACGTTCACGCAACACAGGAACATGCATCGCAACAGTCACAAGACACACACCAAACACCTCAAGGCACACACCTGCTCGCAATGCACGTGAAATTCATTGCACAACGTCCTGCGCACAGCATGAGACATACTGAGCAAGCACAACCACAGAGTCAACACATCTCACATCATGCGCAGAACACTACCAGCCAAGCATAACCACAGCCACACACAAATCACAATCACACACGCAAAACACACACAACGCTCACGCGATCATAGAGAAAACAACACATAGCCAGGAAAGACGAATAGCACACATTTCAAACACTGCACGCTACACACACAACCACGCACACACCACACATACATCCTCACGCAGGAGCACAACGCAGAACACACACAACACAGAAACAGGCAACAGAGAGGTCACAATACACACACCACACCCTTCAAGCCCATAAGTGCTCACAATACACACGAGAAACAGTGCACAGAGTACACACTGCACACGCCATGAGACATACTAAACTAGCGCAACCACACACAGTCAACCCATCTCACATCACGTGCATAACTCAAACTGCCAAGCACACACACACAACCCCTCTAAAACAACCACACACAAATCACGATCACACACACAAAACAGACACAACACCTACAGATCCACACACAACCAACAAAAGCACACGTAACACACCTACAACGCACTACACACGACACACACAGCCACGAGCATGCAATATAGAGCACACACAGAACCACACGCAGGCAGCAGGAAACAAAACACAGAAACACACACAAAAGGCACACTCACAGAACACATCAGACACAACGGAAAACTAACACCGCACAGAACGCTCTAAACACACAGAACGCCCAACATATACCCTGTACCTAACACAACAGAGAAAGCATATGGACAGCACTCACACAATCCAGAACACAGTACGTAACACAACACACAACAGAAAGACCAGACACATTACACACAAAACAGGACACGGTAAGCCAAACACACAACATATACAAACACCAATGGATAACGCATCAAAGATGAACAAATATACAACACACAAAGAACCACCCAATGCACACAACACGCAACTCACAGCCACACACGTCACACATTGCACGCCACACAGAGAAAATTACAAGGAACAGTGTACTCAACCAGCACTAAGGAACTCACACCACACATAGTCCATACACAACACACACAACACGGACAACACACAATACACAGAAAATAAGCAAGGCACACAGATCACAGACAGCACAACCCAAAACACACACAGCACACACAGCATGGAAAAGCAGAATACACACACAGTCACAAAACAAACACCACACATCATTCACTACCGTATAGCAACCACAAACACAAACAGCACACTACACCCAGAAAAACCAAAGAGCACAACACAGATTAAACACACGCAACACACAGTAAAGAACACATAACACACAACCCACACAGCGAGACATAAAACAAAGGAACAAAACGACACACAGCGCACACAACACAACGCACACAAAAAATGTTCTAAGCAACACTTGGCACAAAAAAAAAACACACTACAAAGAACACAAACAGTACAACACACATTACACAACACACGCAGAGCACACAACAAACACAGACACACCACACGCATGGAAAGCGCCAAGGCCACACATACGACACACACACTGAAGACCAACATCACACAAAAACAGAGTTTACACACAACCTTTCGACACACAGACAGCACATCACACTAAGCAACAAACCCCACACACTGAGCACATAACTGCACACAATACACATGAACCATGGTTCTCGGAGTAAACACAACACACACTGTGAGGCACACTGAACAAGCATGACCACGCACAGTACACACATCACAATTACACTCCTCATTCAAACAGCCAATCACACACAACCTGTCAAGCACGCACACAAGCCACGATCACACGCAAAACACGCACAACACACACCACATGCAAAGTGACGTGCAATAAATACACAAACCAAAGGGAACACCGAATTGATGAAACACACATTTCGCGCACTGCGCACATCACACAAAACACACACTGAAGCATACAGCACGCAGGGCCTCACAGAATGCACAATACAAAGCACACAACATACACACAAAGCATAAAGGACACAGCACACAAAATCCCACACAACACGTACAGCACACAAACGACAGAACACGCACACGATTCGCAAAACAGATAAACATACACACAGCACACACGCAACTGAGAACACAAATATCACACACACGACACATTGAAAGAAACACATCAACACATTAACACAACACACAAAATAAAACACAGATCGCGGAAGGCCGACCCACACAACACACACAGTCATCACACGCAAATTAAACATCGCAGCTCACAACACCCACAACACCCTGCATTGACAACACAACACACAGACCGACGCAACCACTGCACGCGACACGTAAAGACACACGCAACACACACTGAAGCAATAACCACAACAGACACAACACCCACAAACACAAAGATATGAAGAACACACACAAACTCAACACGCAAACAGCACAACATCTGAAACAACATACACCACCAACACCACTGGACATGTAGGCACCCAATTCTCACAAACCACATTTAACCGTGCACACACCCCACACTCAATGAGGCACCCCACACAAGCAAAGCCACATACAGACAACACATCTCACCTCACACACATACCATCACACACACAACCTCTCAGACACAGCCAGACGTGTATCACAATCACACACGCAAAACACACACAACACATACAAAAACACACGCAAGACACACAACCAACAGAAAAACGCACACAGCACACATTCCACACACTACACATCCCACACACCAGTTCGCTCACAGACAACCCACACACGCATACACACACGGGCACCACTACGCAGTGCACACACACACAAAACTCAAAAAGTAACAACACAACAGTCACAGGGCACACACCAGAAACAACAGAGCACATGTCTCTTATAAAACGCACAACACAAATATCACACACACCACACACCCATCCAAAGAAACCCATCAATACATTAACACAACACCCAAAATAATACAAAATCACAGAACAATACACCGCACAGCAGAGACAAATATCACGCACAACTTAAACATCACAGACCGTAACACCCACAACACCCTGCATTGACAACACAAAACAGACCGATGCAAGCACTACGTACCACACATGAAGCCACACACACTCAAGGAATAACCAAAACAAACACAAGTAAACACCCACACATACAGAGACATAGAAAGCACACACAAGCAACACGCAAACAGTACAACATGTGAAACATCATGTGCCACAGACATCACAGGACATAAAGGCACACACTTCTCACAAACCACATTGAACCGTGTACACACCACACGCACAATCAGGCACACTGCACAATCAAAACGACATGCAGATAACACATCTCACCTCACGCACAAAACAACCAGTCACACACGCAGCGCCTCAAACACAGGAACACGCGTATCGCACTCACGCCAAACACACACAACACATGCGAAACCACACACAACCGACGTTAAACACACATAGCACACACGCGTTTCGCACACTACACACCCCACACACCACGGCACCCAGACACCACCCCCCCCCCCCCCCACGTTTACACACTAGGGCAACTCTGTACAATGCACACACACGCAAAACGCAAAAAGTCACAACACAACTGTCAAAGGGCCCACACCAGACACAACAGAGCACATATTTCTCATAAAGCACACAGATCACATTTGCGAGAGTACATGCAGCACACACAAAACAACACACACTGAACAACAAAGCCACATACAGATAACACATCTGACCTCACACACACACAACCTCTCAAACACAGCCAAACACGTATCACAGTCACTCACGCCAAACACACACAACACGTACAAAACCACACCAAAACACACAACCAATGCTAAACACACATAGCACACATTTGTCACACTATACGCCCCCCTCCCGCCCCCCCCCCCCCACACACACAGCTGCACACAGTCACCCCACACACGGGCACCTCTAAACAATGCACCCACACAGAGAACTCAAAGAGTAACAACACAACAGTCACAAGACACACATCCGAAACATCAAAGCCCATAATTGCTCAGAACACACATGAACCTCGTTTCACCGAGTACACACAGCACACACAATGAGGCACACGAAACAAGCACAACCGCCCGGACGACACACCTCACATCACACACATAAGCAGACACCCACACAACCACTCAAACACAGCCATGCACGAATCACAATCACACACGCAAAACGCACCACACACGACACATTCGAAATGACATGCTCAAAATACACAACCCGCAACAAAAAGAACACCTAATCTATGATATACACATTTCACGCACTACACGTCACACACAGACACCCCACACACGTGTACACACACAGGCACCACTAGGCAAAGCACACCCAAAACCCAGAAAGGCACAGCACAACAGTTACAGGGCACATACATGTCACCAAAAAAGCACATAATTGCTCACAAAACACACAAATATCATTTGGGAGATTACACAGGACATGTAAGGTGGCACACATAACACGCACAACCACGCACAGACGGCCAATCTCTGTACATCACACACGTAACAGCCACCCACGCAACCCCTCAAACACAACCAAACCTTAATCGCAATCACAAACAGAACACACACAACCCTCACAATCCAGAGGCAAAACACACGTAACCAGCAAAGTGGACAAATAGCACACATTTCAGACACTACATGCTGCACTGCACACACGACCATGTAGAGACACACCACAAAGATATCCTCACAAGAGCACACAGAACAGAACACGTTCACGCAACACAGGAACATGCATCGCAACAGTCACAAGACACACACCAAACACCTCAAGGCACACACCTGCTCGCAATACACGTGAAATTCATTGCACAACGTTCTGCGCACAGCATGAGACATACTGAGCAAGCACAACCACAGAGTCAACACATCTCACATCATGCGCAGAACACTACCAGCCAAGCATAACCACAGCCACACACAAATCACAATCACACACGCAAAACACACACAACGCTCACGCGATCATAGAGAAAAAAACACATAGCCAGGAAAGACGAATAGCACACATTTCAAACACTGCACGCTACACACACAACCACGCACACACCACACATACATCCTCACGCAGGAGCACAACGCAGAACACACACAACACAGAAACAGGCAACAGAGAGGTCACAATACACACACCACGCCCTTCAAGCCCATAAGTGCTCACAATACACACGAGAAACAGTGCACAGAGTACACACTGCACACGCCATGAGACATACTAAACTAGCGCAACCACACACAGTCAACCCATCTCACATCACGTGCATAACTCAAACTGCCAAGCACACACACACAACCCCTCTAAAACAACCACACACAAATCACGATCACACACACAAAACAGACACAACACCTACAGATCCACACACAACCAACAAAAGCACACGTAACACACCTACAACGCACTACACACGACACACACAGCCACGAGCATGCAATATAGAGCACACACAGAACCACACGCAGGCAGCAGGAAACAAAACACAGAAACACACACAAAAGGCACACTCACAGAACACATCAGACACAACGGAAAACTAACACCGCACAGAACGCTCTAAACACACAGAACGCCCAACATATACCCTGTACCTAACACAACAGAGAAAGCATATGGACAGCACTCACACAATCCAGAACACAGTACGTAACACAACACACAACAGAAAGACCAGACACATTACACACAAAACAGGACACGGTAAGCCAAACACACAACATATACAAACACCAATGGATAACGCATCAAAGATGAACAAATATACAACACACAAAGAACCACCCAATGCACACAACACGCAACTCACAGCCACACACGTCACACATTGCACGCCACACAGAGAAAATTACAAGGAACAGTGTACTCAACCAGCACTAAGGAACTCACACCACACATAGTCCATACACAACACACACAACACGGACAACACACAATACACAGAAAATAAGCAAGGCACACAGATCACAGACAGCACAACCCAAAACACACAGCGCACACAGCATGGAAAAACAGAATACACACACAGTCACAAAACAAACACCACACATCATTCACTACCGTATAGCAACCACAAACACAAACAGCACACTGCACAAAGAAAAACCAAAGAGCACAACACAGATTAAACACACGCAACACACAGTAAAGAACACATAACACACAACCCACACAGCGAGACATAAAACAAAGGAACAAAACGACACACAGCGCACACAACACAACGCACACAAAAAATGTTCTAAGCAACACTTGGCACAAAAAAAAACACACTACAAAGAACACAAACAGTACAACACACATTACACAACACACGCAGAGCACACAACAAACACAGACACACCACACGCATGGAAAGCGCCAAGGCCACACATACGACACACACACTGAAGACCAACATCACACAAAAACAGAGTTTACACACAACCTTTCGACACACAGACAGCACATCACACTAAACAACAAACCCCACACACTGAGCACATAACTGCACACAATACACATGAACCATGGTTCTCGGAGTAAACACAACACACACTGTGAGGCACACTGAACAAGCATGACCACGCACAGTACACACATCACAATTGCACTCCTCATTCAAACAGCCAATCACACACAACCTGTCAAGCACGCACACAAGCCACGATCACACGCAAAACACGCACAACACACACCACATGCAAAGTGACGTGCAATAAATACACAAACCAAAGGGAACACCGAATTGATGAAACACACATTTCGCGCACTGCGCACATCACACAAAACACACACTGAAGCATACAGCACGCAGGGCCTCACAGAATGCACAATACAAAGCACACAACATACACACAAAGCATAAAGGACACAGCACACAAAATCCCACACAACACGTACAGCACACAAACGACAGAACACGCACACGATTCGCAAAACAGATAAACATACACACAGCACACACGCAACTGAGAACACAAATATCACACACACGACACATTGAAAGAAACACATCAACACATTAACACAACACACAAAATAAAACACAGATCGCGGAAGGCCGACCCACACAACACACACAGTCATCACACGCAAATTAAACATCGCAGCTCACAACACCCACAACACCCTGCATTGACAACACAACACACAGACCGACGCAACCACTGCACGCGACACGTAAAGACACACGCAACACACACTGAAGCAATAACCACAACAGACACAACACCCACAAACACAAAGATATGAAGAACACACACAAACTCAACACGCAAACAGCACAACATCTGAAACAACATACACCACCAACACCACTGGACATGTAGGCACCCAATTCTCACAAACCACATTTAACCGTGCACACACCCCACACTCAATGAGGCACCCCACACAAGCAAAGCCACATACAGACAACACATCTCACCTCACACACATACCATCACACACACAACCTCTCAGACACAGCCAGACGTGTATCACAATCACACACGCAAAACACACACAACACATACAAAAACACACGCAAGACACACAACCAACAGAAAAACGCACACAGCACACATTCCACACACTACACATCCCACACACCAGTTCGCTCACAGACAACCCACACACGCATACACACACGGGCACCACTACGCAGTGCACACACACACAAAACTCAAAAAGTAACAACACAACAGTCACAGGGCACACACCAGAAACAACAGAGCACATGTCTCTTATAAAACGCACAACACAAATATCACACACACCACACACCCATCCAAAGAAACCCATCAATACATTAACACAACACCCAAAATAATACAAAATCACAGAACAATACACCGCACAGCAGAGACAAATATCACGCACAACTTAAACATCACAGACCGTAACACCCACAACACCCTGCATTGACAACACAAAACAGACCGATGCAAGCACTACGTACCACACATGAAGCCACACACACTCAAGGAATAACCAAAACAAACACAAGTAAACACCCACACATACAGAGACATAGAAAGCACACACAAGCAACACGCAAACAGTACAACATGTGAAACATCATGTGCCACAGACATCACAGGACATAAAGGCACACACTTCTCACAAACCACATTGAACCGTGTACACACCACACGCACAATCAGGCACACTGCACAATCAAAACGACATGCAGATAACACATCTCACCTCACGCACAAAACAACCAGTCACACACGCAGCGCCTCAAACACAGGAACACGCGTATCGCACTCACGCCAAACACACACAACACATGCGAAACCACACACAACCGACGTTAAACACACATAGCACACACGCGTTTCGCACACTACACACCCCACACACCACGGCACCCAGACACCACCCCCCCCCCCCCCGCACACGTTTACACACTAGGGCAACTCTGTACAATGCACACACACGCAAAACGCAAAAAGTCACAACACAACTGTCAAAGGGCCCACACCAGACACAACAGAGCACATATTTCTCATAAAGCACACAGATCACATTTGCGAGAGTACATGCAGCACACACAAAACAACACACACTGAACAACAAAGCCACATACAGATAACACATCTGACCTCACACACACACAACCTCTCAAACACAGCCAAACACGTATCACAGTCACTCACGCCAAACACACACAACACGTACAAAACCACACCAAAACACACAACCAATGCTAAACACACATAGCACACATTTGTCACACTATACGCCCCCCTCCCGCCCCCCCCCCCCCACACACACAGCTGCACACAGTCACCCCACACACGGGCACCTCTAAACAATGCACCCACACAGAGAACTCAAAGAGTAACAACACAACAGTCACAAGACACACATCCGAAACATCAAAGCCCATAATTGCTCAGAACACACATGAACCTCGTTTCACCGAGTACACACAGCACACACAATGAGGCACACGAAACAAGCACAACCGCCCGGACGACACACCTCACATCACACACATAAGCAGACACCCACACAACCACTCAAACACAGCCATGCACGAATCACAATCACACACGCAAAACGCACCACACACGACACATTCGAAATGACATGCTCAAAATACACAACCCGCAACAAAAAGAACACCTAATCTATGATATACACATTTCACGCACTACACGTCACACACAGACACCCCACACACGTGTACACACACAGGCACCACTAGGCAAAGCACACCCAAAACCCAGAAAGGCACAGCACAACAGTTACAGGGCACATACATGTCACCAAAAAAGCACATAATTGCTCACAAAACACACAAATATCATTTGGGAGATTACACAGGACATGTAAGGTGGCACACATAACACGCACAACCACGCACAGACGGCCAATCTCTGTACATCACACACGTAACAGCCACCCACGCAACCCCTCAAACACAACCAAACCTTAATCGCAATCACAAACAGAACACACACAACCCTCACAATCCAGAGGCAAAACACACGTAACCAGCAAAGTGGACAAATAGCACACATTTCAGACACTACATGCTGCACTGCACACACGACCATGTAGAGACACACCACAAAGATATCCTCACAAGAGCACACAGAACAGAACACGTTCACGCAACACAGGAACATGCATCGCAACAGTCACAAGACACACACCAAACACCTCAAGGCACACACCTGCTCGCAATACACGTGAAATTCATTGCACAACGTTCTGCGCACAGCATGAGACATACTGAGCAAGCACAACCACAGAGTCAACACATCTCACATCATGCGCAGAACACTACCAGCCAAGCATAACCACAGCCACACACAAATCACAATCACACACGCAAAACACACACAACGCTCACGCGATCATAGAGAAAAAAACACATAGCCAGGAAAGACGAATAGCACACATTTCAAACACTGCACGCTACACACACAACCACGCACACACCACACATACATCCTCACGCAGGAGCACAACGCAGAACACACACAACACAGAAACAGGCAACAGAGAGGTCACAATACACACACCACGCCCTTCAAGCCCATAAGTGCTCACAATACACACGAGAAACAGTGCACAGAGTACACACTGCACACGCCATGAGACATACTAAACTAGCGCAACCACACACAGTCAACCCATCTCACATCACGTGCATAACTCAAACTGCCAAGCACACACACACAACCCCTCTAAAACAACCACACACAAATCACGATCACACACACAAAACAGACACAACACCTACAGATCCACACACAACCAACAAAAGCACACGTAACACACCTACAACGCACTACACACGACACACACAGCCACGAGCATGCAATATAGAGCACACACAGAACCACACGCAGGCAGCAGGAAACAAAACACAGAAACACACACAAAAGGCACACTCACAGAACACATCAGACACAACGGAAAACTAACACCGCACAGAACGCTCTAAACACACAGAACGCCCAACATATACCCTGTACCTAACACAACAGAGAAAGCATATGGACAGCACTCACACAATCCAGAACACAGTACGTAACACAACACACAACAGAAAGACCAGACACATTACACACAAAACAGGACACGGTAAGCCAAACACACAACATATACAAACACCAATGGATAACGCATCAAAGATGAACAAATATACAACACACAAAGAACCACCCAATGCACACAACACGCAACTCACAGCCACACACGTCACACATTGCACGCCACACAGAGAAAATTACAAGGAACAGTGTACTCAACCAGCACTAAGGAACTCACACCACACATAGTCCATACACAACACACACAACACGGACAACACACAATACACAGAAAATAAGCAAGGCACACAGATCACAGACAGCACAACCCAAAACACACAGCGCACACAGCATGGAAAAACAGAATACACACACAGTCACAAAACAAACACCACACATCATTCACTACCGTATAGCAACCACAAACACAAACAGCACACTGCACAAAGAAAAACCAAAGAGCACAACACAGATTAAACACACGCAACACACAGTAAAGAACACATAACACACAACCCACACAGCGAGACATAAAACAAAGGAACAAAACGACACACAGCGCACACAACACAACGCACACAAAAAATGTTCTAAGCAACACTTGGCACAAAAAAAAACACACTACAAAGAACACAAACAGTACAACACACATTACACAACACACGCAGAGCACACAACAAACACAGACACACCACACGCATGGAAAGCGCCAAGGCCACACATACGACACACACACTGAAGACCAACATCACACAAAAACAGAGTTTACACACAACCTTTCGACACACAGACAGCACATCACACTAAACAACAAACCCCACACACTGAGCACATAACTGCACACAATACACATGAACCATGGTTCTCGGAGTAAACACAACACACACTGTGAGGCACACTGAACAAGCATGACCACGCACAGTACACACATCACAATTGCACTCCTCATTCAAACAGCCAATCACACACAACCTGTCAAGCACGCACACAAGCCACGATCACACGCAAAACACGCACAACACACACCACATGCAAAGTGACGTGCAATAAATACACAAACCAAAGGGAACACCGAATTGATGAAACACACATTTCGCGCACTGCGCACATCACACAAAACACACACTGAAGCATACAGCACGCAGGGCCTCACAGAATGCACAATACAAAGCACACAACATACACACAAAGCATAAAGGACACAGCACACAAAATCCCACACAACACGTACAGCACACAAACGACAGAACACGCACACGATTCGCAAAACAGATAAACATACACACAGCACACACGCAACTGAGAACACAAATATCACACACACGACACATTGAAAGAAACACATCAACACATTAACACAACACACAAAATAAAACACAGATCGCGGAAGGCCGACCCACACAACACACACAGTCATCACACGCAAATTAAACATCGCAGCTCACAACACCCACAACACCCTGCATTGACAACACAACACACAGACCGACGCAACCACTGCACGCGACACGTAAAGACACACGCAACACACACTGAAGCAATAACCACAACAGACACAACACCCACAAACACAAAGATATGAAGAACACACACAAACTCAACACGCAAACAGCACAACATCTGAAACAACATACACCACCAACACCACTGGACATGTAGGCACCCAATTCTCACAAACCACATTTAACCGTGCACACACCCCACACTCAATGAGGCACCCCACACAAGCAAAGCCACATACAGACAACACATCTCACCTCACACACATACCATCACACACACAACCTCTCAGACACAGCCAGACGTGTATCACAATCACACACGCAAAACACACACAACACATACAAAAACACACGCAAGACACACAACCAACAGAAAAACGCACACAGCACACATTCCACACACTACACATCCCACACACCAGTTCGCTCACAGACAACCCACACACGCATACACACACGGGCACCACTACGCAGTGCACACACACACAAAACTCAAAAAGTAACAACACAACAGTCACAGGGCACACACCAGAAACAACAGAGCACATGTCTCTTATAAAACGCACAACACAAATATCACACACACCACACACCCATCCAAAGAAACCCATCAATACATTAACACAACACCCAAAATAATACAAAATCACAGAACAATACACCGCACAGCAGAGACAAATATCACGCACAACTTAAACATCACAGACCGTAACACCCACAACACCCTGCATTGACAACACAAAACAGACCGATGCAAGCACTACGTACCACACATGAAGCCACACACACTCAAGGAATAACCAAAACAAACACAAGTAAACACCCACACATACAGAGACATAGAAAGCACACACAAGCAACACGCAAACAGTACAACATGTGAAACATCATGTGCCACAGACATCACAGGACATAAAGGCACACACTTCTCACAAACCACATTGAACCGTGTACACACCACACGCACAATCAGGCACACTGCACAATCAAAACGACATGCAGATAACACATCTCACCTCACGCACAAAACAACCAGTCACACACGCAGCGCCTCAAACACAGGAACACGCGTATCGCACTCACGCCAAACACACACAACACATGCGAAACCACACACAACCGACGTTAAACACACATAGCACACACGCGTTTCGCACACTACACACCCCACACACCACGGCACCCAGACACCACCCCCCCCCCCCCGCACACGTTTACACACTAGGGCAACTCTGTACAATGCACACACACGCAAAACGCAAAAAGTCACAACACAACTGTCAAAGGGCCCACACCAGACACAACAGAGCACATATTTCTCATAAAGCACACAGATCACATTTGCGAGAGTACATGCAGCACACACAAAACAACACACACTGAACAACAAAGCCACATACAGATAACACATCTGACCTCACACACACACAACCTCTCAAACACAGCCAAACACGTATCACAGTCACTCACGCCAAACACACACAACACGTACAAAACCACACCAAAACACACAACCAATGCTAAACACACATAGCACACATTTGTCACACTATACGCCCCCCTCCCGCCCCCCCCCCCCCACACACACAGCTGCACACAGTCACCCCACACACGGGCACCTCTAAACAATGCACCCACACAGAGAACTCAAAGAGTAACAACACAACAGTCACAAGACACACATCCGAAACATCAAAGCCCATAATTGCTCAGAACACACATGAACCTCGTTTCACCGAGTACACACAGCACACACAATGAGGCACACGAAACAAGCACAACCGCCCGGACGACACACCTCACATCACACACATAAGCAGACACCCACACAACCACTCAAACACAGCCATGCACGAATCACAATCACACACGCAAAACGCACCACACACGACACATTCGAAATGACATGCTCAAAATACACAACCCGCAACAAAAAGAACACCTAATCTATGATATACACATTTCACGCACTACACGTCACACACAGACACCCCACACACGTGTACACACACAGGCACCACTAGGCAAAGCACACCCAAAACCCAGAAAGGCACAGCACAACAGTTACAGGGCACATACATGTCACCAAAAAAGCACATAATTGCTCACAAAACACACAAATATCATTTGGGAGATTACACAGGACATGTAAGGTGGCACACATAACACGCACAACCACGCACAGACGGCCAATCTCTGTACATCACACACGTAACAGCCACCCACGCAACCCCTCAAACACAACCAAACCTTAATCGCAATCACAAACAGAACACACACAACCCTCACAATCCAGAGGCAAAACACACGTAACCAGCAAAGTGGACAAATAGCACACATTTCAGACACTACATGCTGCACTGCACACACGACCATGTAGAGACACACCACAAAGATATCCTCACAAGAGCACACAGAACAGAACACGTTCACGCAACACAGGAACATGCATCGCAACAGTCACAAGACACACACCAAACACCTCAAGGCACACACCTGCTCGCAATACACGTGAAATTCATTGCACAACGTTCTGCGCACAGCATGAGACATACTGAGCAAGCACAACCACAGAGTCAACACATCTCACATCATGCGCAGAACACTACCAGCCAAGCATAACCACAGCCACACACAAATCACAATCACACACGCAAAACACACACAACGCTCACGCGATCATAGAGAAAAAAACACATAGCCAGGAAAGACGAATAGCACACATTTCAAACACTGCACGCTACACACACAACCACGCACACACCACACATACATCCTCACGCAGGAGCACAACGCAGAACACACACAACACAGAAACAGGCAACAGAGAGGTCACAATACACACACCACGCCCTTCAAGCCCATAAGTGCTCACAATACACACGAGAAACAGTGCACAGAGTACACACTGCACACGCCATGAGACATACTAAACTAGCGCAACCACACACAGTCAACCCATCTCACATCACGTGCATAACTCAAACTGCCAAGCACACACACACAACCCCTCTAAAACAACCACACACAAATCACGATCACACACACAAAACAGACACAACACCTACAGATCCACACACAACCAACAAAAGCACACGTAACACACCTACAACGCACTACACACGACACACACAGCCACGAGCATGCAATATAGAGCACACACAGAACCACACGCAGGCAGCAGGAAACAAAACACAGAAACACACACAAAAGGCACACTCACAGAACACATCAGACACAACGGAAAACTAACACCGCACAGAACGCTCTAAACACACAGAACGCCCAACATATACCCTGTACCTAACACAACAGAGAAAGCATATGGACAGCACTCACACAATCCAGAACACAGTACGTAACACAACACACAACAGAAAGACCAGACACATTACACACAAAACAGGACACGGTAAGCCAAACACACAACATATACAAACACCAATGGATAACGCATCAAAGATGAACAAATATACAACACACAAAGAACCACCCAATGCACACAACACGCAACTCACAGCCACACACGTCACACATTGCACGCCACACAGAGAAAATTACAAGGAACAGTGTACTCAACCAGCACTAAGGAACTCACACCACACATAGTCCATACACAACACACACAACACGGACAACACACAATACACAGAAAATAAGCAAGGCACACAGATCACAGACAGCACAACCCAAAACACACAGCGCACACAGCATGGAAAAACAGAATACACACACAGTCACAAAACAAACACCACACATCATTCACTACCGTATAGCAACCACAAACACAAACAGCACACTGCACAAAGAAAAACCAAAGAGCACAACACAGATTAAACACACGCAACACACAGTAAAGAACACATAACACACAACCCACACAGCGAGACATAAAACAAAGGAACAAAACGACACACAGCGCACACAACACAACGCACACAAAAAATGTTCTAAGCAACACTTGGCACAAAAAAAAACACACTACAAAGAACACAAACAGTACAACACACATTACACAACACACGCAGAGCACACAACAAACACAGACACACCACACGCATGGAAAGCGCCAAGGCCACACATACGACACACACACTGAAGACCAACATCACACAAAAACAGAGTTTACACACAACCTTTCGACACACAGACAGCACATCACACTAAACAACAAACCCCACACACTGAGCACATAACTGCACACAATACACATGAACCATGGTTCTCGGAGTAAACACAACACACACTGTGAGGCACACTGAACAAGCATGACCACGCACAGTACACACATCACAATTGCACTCCTCATTCAAACAGCCAATCACACACAACCTGTCAAGCACGCACACAAGCCACGATCACACGCAAAACACGCACAACACACACCACATGCAAAGTGACGTGCAATAAATACACAAACCAAAGGGAACACCGAATTGATGAAACACACATTTCGCGCACTGCGCACATCACACAAAACACACACTGAAGCATACAGCACGCAGGGCCTCACAGAATGCACAATACAAAGCACACAACATACACACAAAGCATAAAGGACACAGCACACAAAATCCCACACAACACGTACAGCACACAAACGACAGAACACGCACACGATTCGCAAAACAGATAAACATACACACAGCACACACGCAACTGAGAACACAAATATCACACACACGACACATTGAAAGAAACACATCAACACATTAACACAACACACAAAATAAAACACAGATCGCGGAAGGCCGACCCACACAACACACACAGTCATCACACGCAAATTAAACATCGCAGCTCACAACACCCACAACACCCTGCATTGACAACACAACACACAGACCGACGCAACCACTGCACGCGACACGTAAAGACACACGCAACACACACTGAAGCAATAACCACAACAGACACAACACCCACAAACACAAAGATATGAAGAACACACACAAACTCAACACGCAAACAGCACAACATCTGAAACAACATACACCACCAACACCACTGGACATGTAGGCACCCAATTCTCACAAACCACATTTAACCGTGCACACACCCCACACTCAATGAGGCACCCCACACAAGCAAAGCCACATACAGACAACACATCTCACCTCACACACATACCATCACACACACAACCTCTCAGACACAGCCAGACGTGTATCACAATCACACACGCAAAACACACACAACACATACAAAAACACACGCAAGACACACAACCAACAGAAAAACGCACACAGCACACATTCCACACACTACACATCCCACACACCAGTTCGCTCACAGACAACCCACACACGCATACACACACGGGCACCACTACGCAGTGCACACACACACAAAACTCAAAAAGTAACAACACAACAGTCACAGGGCACACACCAGAAACAACAGAGCACATGTCTCTTATAAAACGCACAACACAAATATCACACACACCACACACCCATCCAAAGAAACCCATCAATACATTAACACAACACCCAAAATAATACAAAATCACAGAACAATACACCGCACAGCAGAGACAAATATCACGCACAACTTAAACATCACAGACCGTAACACCCACAACACCCTGCATTGACAACACAAAACAGACCGATGCAAGCACTACGTACCACACATGAAGCCACACACACTCAAGGAATAACCAAAACAAACACAAGTAAACACCCACACATACAGAGACATAGAAAGCACACACAAGCAACACGCAAACAGTACAACATGTGAAACATCATGTGCCACAGACATCACAGGACATAAAGGCACACACTTCTCACAAACCACATTGAACCGTGTACACACCACACGCACAATCAGGCACACTGCACAATCAAAACGACATGCAGATAACACATCTCACCTCACGCACAAAACAACCAGTCACACACGCAGCGCCTCAAACACAGGAACACGCGTATCGCACTCACGCCAAACACACACAACACATGCGAAACCACACACAACCGACGTTAAACACACATAGCACACACGCGTTTCGCACACTACACACCCCACACACCACGGCACCCAGACACCACCCCCCCCCCCCCCCCCCACACGTTTACACACTAGGGCAACTCTGTACAATGCACACACACGCAAAACGCAAAAAGTCACAACACAACTGTCAAAGGGCCCACACCAGACACAACAGAGCACATATTTCTCATAAAGCACACAGATCACATTTGCGAGAGTACATGCAGCACACACAAAACAACACACACTGAACAACAAAGCCACATACAGATAACACATCTGACCTCACACACACACAACCTCTCAAACACAGCCAAACACGTATCACAGTCACTCACGCCAAACACACACAACACGTACAAAACCACACCAAAACACACAACCAATGCTAAACACACATAGCACACATTTGTCACACTATACGCCCCCCTCCCGCCCCCCCCCCCCCACACACACAGCTGCACACAGTCACCCCACACACGGGCACCTCTAAACAATGCACCCACACAGAGAACTCAAAGAGTAACAACACAACAGTCACAAGACACACATCCGAAACATCAAAGCCCATAATTGCTCAGAACACACATGAACCTCGTTTCACCGAGTACACACAGCACACACAATGAGGCACACGAAACAAGCACAACCGCCCGGACGACACACCTCACATCACACACATAAGCAGACACCCACACAACCACTCAAACACAGCCATGCACGAATCACAATCACACACGCAAAACGCACCACACACGACACATTCGAAATGACATGCTCAAAATACACAACCCGCAACAAAAAGAACACCTAATCTATGATATACACATTTCACGCACTACACGTCACACACAGACACCCCACACACGTGTACACACACAGGCACCACTAGGCAAAGCACACCCAAAACCCAGAAAGGCACAGCACAACAGTTACAGGGCACATACATGTCACCAAAAAAGCACATAATTGCTCACAAAACACACAAATATCATTTGGGAGATTACACAGGACATGTAAGGTGGCACACATAACACGCACAACCACGCACAGACGGCCAATCTCTGTACATCACACACGTAACAGCCACCCACGCAACCCCTCAAACACAACCAAACCTTAATCGCAATCACAAACAGAACACACACAACCCTCACAATCCAGAGGCAAAACACACGTAACCAGCAAAGTGGACAAATAGCACACATTTCAGACACTACATGCTGCACTGCACACACGACCATGTAGAGACACACCACAAAGATATCCTCACAAGAGCACACAGAACAGAACACGTTCACGCAACACAGGAACATGCATCGCAACAGTCACAAGACACACACCAAACACCTCAAGGCACACACCTGCTCGCAATACACGTGAAATTCATTGCACAACGTTCTGCGCACAGCATGAGACATACTGAGCAAGCACAACCACAGAGTCAACACATCTCACATCATGCGCAGAACACTACCAGCCAAGCATAACCACAGCCACACACAAATCACAATCACACACGCAAAACACACACAACGCTCACGCGATCATAGAGAAAAAAACACATAGCCAGGAAAGACGAATAGCACACATTTCAAACACTGCACGCTACACACACAACCACGCACACACCACACATACATCCTCACGCAGGAGCACAACGCAGAACACACACAACACAGAAACAGGCAACAGAGAGGTCACAATACACACACCACGCCCTTCAAGCCCATAAGTGCTCACAATACACACGAGAAACAGTGCACAGAGTACACACTGCACACGCCATGAGACATACTAAACTAGCGCAACCACACACAGTCAACCCATCTCACATCACGTGCATAACTCAAACTGCCAAGCACACACACACAACCCCTCTAAAACAACCACACACAAATCACGATCACACACACAAAACAGACACAACACCTACAGATCCACACACAACCAACAAAAGCACACGTAACACACCTACAACGCACTACACACGACACACACAGCCACGAGCATGCAATATAGAGCACACACAGAACCACACGCAGGCAGCAGGAAACAAAACACAGAAACACACACAAAAGGCACACTCACAGAACACATCAGACACAACGGAAAACTAACACCGCACAGAACGCTCTAAACACACAGAACGCCCAACATATACCCTGTACCTAACACAACAGAGAAAGCATATGGACAGCACTCACACAATCCAGAACACAGTACGTAACACAACACACAACAGAAAGACCAGACACATTACACACAAAACAGGACACGGTAAGCCAAACACACAACATATACAAACACCAATGGATAACGCATCAAAGATGAACAAATATACAACACACAAAGAACCACCCAATGCACACAACACGCAACTCACAGCCACACACGTCACACATTGCACGCCACACAGAGAAAATTACAAGGAACAGTGTACTCAACCAGCACTAAGGAACTCACACCACACATAGTCCATACACAACACACACAACACGGACAACACACAATACACAGAAAATAAGCAAGGCACACAGATCACAGACAGCACAACCCAAAACACACAGCGCACACAGCATGGAAAAACAGAATACACACACAGTCACAAAACAAACACCACACATCATTCACTACCGTATAGCAACCACAAACACAAACAGCACACTGCACAAAGAAAAACCAAAGAGCACAACACAGATTAAACACACGCAACACACAGTAAAGAACACATAACACACAACCCACACAGCGAGACATAAAACAAAGGAACAAAACGACACACAGCGCACACAACACAACGCACACAAAAAATGTTCTAAGCAACACTTGGCACAAAAAAAAACACACTACAAAGAACACAAACAGTACAACACACATTACACAACACACGCAGAGCACACAACAAACACAGACACACCACACGCATGGAAAGCGCCAAGGCCACACATACGACACACACACTGAAGACCAACATCACACAAAAACAGAGTTTACACACAACCTTTCGACACACAGACAGCACATCACACTAAACAACAAACCCCACACACTGAGCACATAACTGCACACAATACACATGAACCATGGTTCTCGGAGTAAACACAACACACACTGTGAGGCACACTGAACAAGCATGACCACGCACAGTACACACATCACAATTGCACTCCTCATTCAAACAGCCAATCACACACAACCTGTCAAGCACGCACACAAGCCACGATCACACGCAAAACACGCACAACACACACCACATGCAAAGTGACGTGCAATAAATACACAAACCAAAGGGAACACCGAATTGATGAAACACACATTTCGCGCACTGCGCACATCACACAAAACACACACTGAAGCATACAGCACGCAGGGCCTCACAGAATGCACAATACAAAGCACACAACATACACACAAAGCATAAAGGACACAGCACACAAAATCCCACACAACACGTACAGCACACAAACGACAGAACACGCACACGATTCGCAAAACAGATAAACATACACACAGCACACACGCAACTGAGAACACAAATATCACACACACGACACATTGAAAGAAACACATCAACACATTAACACAACACACAAAATAAAACACAGATCGCGGAAGGCCGACCCACACAACACACACAGTCATCACACGCAAATTAAACATCGCAGCTCACAACACCCACAACACCCTGCATTGACAACACAACACACAGACCGACGCAACCACTGCACGCGACACGTAAAGACACACGCAACACACACTGAAGCAATAACCACAACAGACACAACACCCACAAACACAAAGATATGAAGAACACACACAAACTCAACACGCAAACAGCACAACATCTGAAACAACATACACCACCAACACCACTGGACATGTAGGCACCCAATTCTCACAAACCACATTTAACCGTGCACACACCCCACACTCAATGAGGCACCCCACACAAGCAAAGCCACATACAGACAACACATCTCACCTCACACACATACCATCACACACACAACCTCTCAGACACAGCCAGACGTGTATCACAATCACACACGCAAAACACACACAACACATACAAAAACACACGCAAGACACACAACCAACAGAAAAACGCACACAGCACACATTCCACACACTACACATCCCACACACCAGTTCGCTCACAGACAACCCACACACGCATACACACACGGGCACCACTACGCAGTGCACACACACACAAAACTCAAAAAGTAACAACACAACAGTCACAGGGCACACACCAGAAACAACAGAGCACATGTCTCTTATAAAACGCACAACACAAATATCACACACACCACACACCCATCCAAAGAAACCCATCAATACATTAACACAACACCCAAAATAATACAAAATCACAGAACAATACACCGCACAGCAGAGACAAATATCACGCACAACTTAAACATCACAGACCGTAACACCCACAACACCCTGCATTGACAACACAAAACAGACCGATGCAAGCACTACGTACCACACATGAAGCCACACACACTCAAGGAATAACCAAAACAAACACAAGTAAACACCCACACATACAGAGACATAGAAAGCACACACAAGCAACACGCAAACAGTACAACATGTGAAACATCATGTGCCACAGACATCACAGGACATAAAGGCACACACTTCTCACAAACCACATTGAACCGTGTACACACCACACGCACAATCAGGCACACTGCACAATCAAAACGACATGCAGATAACACATCTCACCTCACGCACAAAACAACCAGTCACACACGCAGCGCCTCAAACACAGGAACACGCGTATCGCACTCACGCCAAACACACACAACACATGCGAAACCACACACAACCGACGTTAAACACACATAGCACACACGCGTTTCGCACACTACACACCCCACACACCACGGCACCCAGACACCACCCCCCCCCCCCCCGCACACGTTTACACACTAGGGCAACTCTGTACAATGCACACACACGCAAAACGCAAAAAGTCACAACACAACTGTCAAAGGGCCCACACCAGACACAACAGAGCACATATTTCTCATAAAGCACACAGATCACATTTGCGAGAGTACATGCAGCACACACAAAACAACACACACTGAACAACAAAGCCACATACAGATAACACATCTGACCTCACACACACACAACCTCTCAAACACAGCCAAACACGTATCACAGTCACTCACGCCAAACACACACAACACGTACAAAACCACACCAAAACACACAACCAATGCTAAACACACATAGCACACATTTGTCACACTATACGCCCCCCTCCCGCCCCCCCCCCCCCACACACACAGCTGCACACAGTCACCCCACACACGGGCACCTCTAAACAATGCACCCACACAGAGAACTCAAAGAGTAACAACACAACAGTCACAAGACACACATCCGAAACATCAAAGCCCATAATTGCTCAGAACACACATGAACCTCGTTTCACCGAGTACACACAGCACACACAATGAGGCACACGAAACAAGCACAACCGCCCGGACGACACACCTCACATCACACACATAAGCAGACACCCACACAACCACTCAAACACAGCCATGCACGAATCACAATCACACACGCAAAACGCACCACACACGACACATTCGAAATGACATGCTCAAAATACACAACCCGCAACAAAAAGAACACCTAATCTATGATATACACATTTCACGCACTACACGTCACACACAGACACCCCACACACGTGTACACACACAGGCACCACTAGGCAAAGCACACCCAAAACCCAGAAAGGCACAGCACAACAGTTACAGGGCACATACATGTCACCAAAAAAGCACATAATTGCTCACAAAACACACAAATATCATTTGGGAGATTACACAGGACATGTAAGGTGGCACACATAACACGCACAACCACGCACAGACGGCCAATCTCTGTACATCACACACGTAACAGCCACCCACGCAACCCCTCAAACACAACCAAACCTTAATCGCAATCACAAACAGAACACACACAACCCTCACAATCCAGAGGCAAAACACACGTAACCAGCAAAGTGGACAAATAGCACACATTTCAGACACTACATGCTGCACTGCACACACGACCATGTAGAGACACACCACAAAGATATCCTCACAAGAGCACACAGAACAGAACACGTTCACGCAACACAGGAACATGCATCGCAACAGTCACAAGACACACACCAAACACCTCAAGGCACACACCTGCTCGCAATACACGTGAAATTCATTGCACAACGTTCTGCGCACAGCATGAGACATACTGAGCAAGCACAACCACAGAGTCAACACATCTCACATCATGCGCAGAACACTACCAGCCAAGCATAACCACAGCCACACACAAATCACAATCACACACGCAAAACACACACAACGCTCACGCGATCATAGAGAAAAAAACACATAGCCAGGAAAGACGAATAGCACACATTTCAAACACTGCACGCTACACACACAACCACGCACACACCACACATACATCCTCACGCAGGAGCACAACGCAGAACACACACAACACAGAAACAGGCAACAGAGAGGTCACAATACACACACCACGCCCTTCAAGCCCATAAGTGCTCACAATACACACGAGAAACAGTGCACAGAGTACACACTGCACACGCCATGAGACATACTAAACTAGCGCAACCACACACAGTCAACCCATCTCACATCACGTGCATAACTCAAACTGCCAAGCACACACACACAACCCCTCTAAAACAACCACACACAAATCACGATCACACACACAAAACAGACACAACACCTACAGATCCACACACAACCAACAAAAGCACACGTAACACACCTACAACGCACTACACACGACACACACAGCCACGAGCATGCAATATAGAGCACACACAGAACCACACGCAGGCAGCAGGAAACAAAACACAGAAACACACACAAAAGGCACACTCACAGAACACATCAGACACAACGGAAAACTAACACCGCACAGAACGCTCTAAACACACAGAACGCCCAACATATACCCTGTACCTAACACAACAGAGAAAGCATATGGACAGCACTCACACAATCCAGAACACAGTACGTAACACAACACACAACAGAAAGACCAGACACATTACACACAAAACAGGACACGGTAAGCCAAACACACAACATATACAAACACCAATGGATAACGCATCAAAGATGAACAAATATACAACACACAAAGAACCACCCAATGCACACAACACGCAACTCACAGCCACACACGTCACACATTGCACGCCACACAGAGAAAATTACAAGGAACAGTGTACTCAACCAGCACTAAGGAACTCACACCACACATAGTCCATACACAACACACACAACACGGACAACACACAATACACAGAAAATAAGCAAGGCACACAGATCACAGACAGCACAACCCAAAACACACAGCGCACACAGCATGGAAAAACAGAATACACACACAGTCACAAAACAAACACCACACATCATTCACTACCGTATAGCAACCACAAACACAAACAGCACACTGCACAAAGAAAAACCAAAGAGCACAACACAGATTAAACACACGCAACACACAGTAAAGAACACATAACACACAACCCACACAGCGAGACATAAAACAAAGGAACAAAACGACACACAGCGCACACAACACAACGCACACAAAAAATGTTCTAAGCAACACTTGGCACAAAAAAAAACACACTACAAAGAACACAAACAGTACAACACACATTACACAACACACGCAGAGCACACAACAAACACAGACACACCACACGCATGGAAAGCGCCAAGGCCACACATACGACACACACACTGAAGACCAACATCACACAAAAACAGAGTTTACACACAACCTTTCGACACACAGACAGCACATCACACTAAACAACAAACCCCACACACTGAGCACATAACTGCACACAATACACATGAACCATGGTTCTCGGAGTAAACACAACACACACTGTGAGGCACACTGAACAAGCATGACCACGCACAGTACACACATCACAATTGCACTCCTCATTCAAACAGCCAATCACACACAACCTGTCAAGCACGCACACAAGCCACGATCACACGCAAAACACGCACAACACACACCACATGCAAAGTGACGTGCAATAAATACACAAACCAAAGGGAACACCGAATTGATGAAACACACATTTCGCGCACTGCGCACATCACACAAAACACACACTGAAGCATACAGCACGCAGGGCCTCACAGAATGCACAATACAAAGCACACAACATACACACAAAGCATAAAGGACACAGCACACAAAATCCCACACAACACGTACAGCACACAAACGACAGAACACGCACACGATTCGCAAAACAGATAAACATACACACAGCACACACGCAACTGAGAACACAAATATCACACACACGACACATTGAAAGAAACACATCAACACATTAACACAACACACAAAATAAAACACAGATCGCGGAAGGCCGACCCACACAACACACACAGTCATCACACGCAAATTAAACATCGCAGCTCACAACACCCACAACACCCTGCATTGACAACACAACACACAGACCGACGCAACCACTGCACGCGACACGTAAAGACACACGCAACACACACTGAAGCAATAACCACAACAGACACAACACCCACAAACACAAAGATATGAAGAACACACACAAACTCAACACGCAAACAGCACAACATCTGAAACAACATACACCACCAACACCACTGGACATGTAGGCACCCAATTCTCACAAACCACATTTAACCGTGCACACACCCCACACTCAATGAGGCACCCCACACAAGCAAAGCCACATACAGACAACACATCTCACCTCACACACATACCATCACACACACAACCTCTCAGACACAGCCAGACGTGTATCACAATCACACACGCAAAACACACACAACACATACAAAAACACACGCAAGACACACAACCAACAGAAAAACGCACACAGCACACATTCCACACACTACACATCCCACACACCAGTTCGCTCACAGACAACCCACACACGCATACACACACGGGCACCACTACGCAGTGCACACACACACAAAACTCAAAAAGTAACAACACAACAGTCACAGGGCACACACCAGAAACAACAGAGCACATGTCTCTTATAAAACGCACAACACAAATATCACACACACCACACACCCATCCAAAGAAACCCATCAATACATTAACACAACACCCAAAATAATACAAAATCACAGAACAATACACCGCACAGCAGAGACAAATATCACGCACAACTTAAACATCACAGACCGTAACACCCACAACACCCTGCATTGACAACACAAAACAGACCGATGCAAGCACTACGTACCACACATGAAGCCACACACACTCAAGGAATAACCAAAACAAACACAAGTAAACACCCACACATACAGAGACATAGAAAGCACACACAAGCAACACGCAAACAGTACAACATGTGAAACATCATGTGCCACAGACATCACAGGACATAAAGGCACACACTTCTCACAAACCACATTGAACCGTGTACACACCACACGCACAATCAGGCACACTGCACAATCAAAACGACATGCAGATAACACATCTCACCTCACGCACAAAACAACCAGTCACACACGCAGCGCCTCAAACACAGGAACACGCGTATCGCACTCACGCCAAACACACACAACACATGCGAAACCACACACAACCGACGTTAAACACACATAGCACACACGCGTTTCGCACACTACACACCCCACACACCACGGCACCCAGACACCACCCCCCCCCCCCCCGCACACGTTTACACACTAGGGCAACTCTGTACAATGCACACACACGCAAAACGCAAAAAGTCACAACACAACTGTCAAAGGGCCCACACCAGACACAACAGAGCACATATTTCTCATAAAGCACACAGATCACATTTGCGAGAGTACATGCAGCACACACAAAACAACACACACTGAACAACAAAGCCACATACAGATAACACATCTGACCTCACACACACACAACCTCTCAAACACAGCCAAACACGTATCACAGTCACTCACGCCAAACACACACAACACGTACAAAACCACACCAAAACACACAACCAATGCTAAACACACATAGCACACATTTGTCACACTATACGCCCCCCTCCCGCCCCCCCCCCCCCACACACACAGCTGCACACAGTCACCCCACACACGGGCACCTCTAAACAATGCACCCACACAGAGAACTCAAAGAGTAACAACACAACAGTCACAAGACACACATCCGAAACATCAAAGCCCATAATTGCTCAGAACACACATGAACCTCGTTTCACCGAGTACACACAGCACACACAATGAGGCACACGAAACAAGCACAACCGCCCGGACGACACACCTCACATCACACACATAAGCAGACACCCACACAACCACTCAAACACAGCCATGCACGAATCACAATCACACACGCAAAACGCACCACACACGACACATTCGAAATGACATGCTCAAAATACACAACCCGCAACAAAAAGAACACCTAATCTATGATATACACATTTCACGCACTACACGTCACACACAGACACCCCACACACGTGTACACACACAGGCACCACTAGGCAAAGCACACCCAAAACCCAGAAAGGCACAGCACAACAGTTACAGGGCACATACATGTCACCAAAAAAGCACATAATTGCTCACAAAACACACAAATATCATTTGGGAGATTACACAGGACATGTAAGGTGGCACACATAACACGCACAACCACGCACAGACGGCCAATCTCTGTACATCACACACGTAACAGCCACCCACGCAACCCCTCAAACACAACCAAACCTTAATCGCAATCACAAACAGAACACACACAACCCTCACAATCCAGAGGCAAAACACACGTAACCAGCAAAGTGGACAAATAGCACACATTTCAGACACTACATGCTGCACTGCACACACGACCATGTAGAGACACACCACAAAGATATCCTCACAAGAGCACACAGAACAGAACACGTTCACGCAACACAGGAACATGCATCGCAACAGTCACAAGACACACACCAAACACCTCAAGGCACACACCTGCTCGCAATACACGTGAAATTCATTGCACAACGTTCTGCGCACAGCATGAGACATACTGAGCAAGCACAACCACAGAGTCAACACATCTCACATCATGCGCAGAACACTACCAGCCAAGCATAACCACAGCCACACACAAATCACAATCACACACGCAAAACACACACAACGCTCACGCGATCATAGAGAAAAAAACACATAGCCAGGAAAGACGAATAGCACACATTTCAAACACTGCACGCTACACACACAACCACGCACACACCACACATACATCCTCACGCAGGAGCACAACGCAGAACACACACAACACAGAAACAGGCAACAGAGAGGTCACAATACACACACCACGCCCTTCAAGCCCATAAGTGCTCACAATACACACGAGAAACAGTGCACAGAGTACACACTGCACACGCCATGAGACATACTAAACTAGCGCAACCACACACAGTCAACCCATCTCACATCACGTGCATAACTCAAACTGCCAAGCACACACACACAACCCCTCTAAAACAACCACACACAAATCACGATCACACACACAAAACAGACACAACACCTACAGATCCACACACAACCAACAAAAGCACACGTAACACACCTACAACGCACTACACACGACACACACAGCCACGAGCATGCAATATAGAGCACACACAGAACCACACGCAGGCAGCAGGAAACAAAACACAGAAACACACACAAAAGGCACACTCACAGAACACATCAGACACAACGGAAAACTAACACCGCACAGAACGCTCTAAACACACAGAACGCCCAACATATACCCTGTACCTAACACAACAGAGAAAGCATATGGACAGCACTCACACAATCCAGAACACAGTACGTAACACAACACACAACAGAAAGACCAGACACATTACACACAAAACAGGACACGGTAAGCCAAACACACAACATATACAAACACCAATGGATAACGCATCAAAGATGAACAAATATACAACACACAAAGAACCACCCAATGCACACAACACGCAACTCACAGCCACACACGTCACACATTGCACGCCACACAGAGAAAATTACAAGGAACAGTGTACTCAACCAGCACTAAGGAACTCACACCACACATAGTCCATACACAACACACACAACACGGACAACACACAATACACAGAAAATAAGCAAGGCACACAGATCACAGACAGCACAACCCAAAACACACAGCGCACACAGCATGGAAAAACAGAATACACACACAGTCACAAAACAAACACCACACATCATTCACTACCGTATAGCAACCACAAACACAAACAGCACACTGCACAAAGAAAAACCAAAGAGCACAACACAGATTAAACACACGCAACACACAGTAAAGAACACATAACACACAACCCACACAGCGAGACATAAAACAAAGGAACAAAACGACACACAGCGCACACAACACAACGCACACAAAAAATGTTCTAAGCAACACTTGGCACAAAAAAAAACACACTACAAAGAACACAAACAGTACAACACACATTACACAACACACGCAGAGCACACAACAAACACAGACACACCACACGCATGGAAAGCGCCAAGGCCACACATACGACACACACACTGAAGACCAACATCACACAAAAACAGAGTTTACACACAACCTTTCGACACACAGACAGCACATCACACTAAACAACAAACCCCACACACTGAGCACATAACTGCACACAATACACATGAACCATGGTTCTCGGAGTAAACACAACACACACTGTGAGGCACACTGAACAAGCATGACCACGCACAGTACACACATCACAATTGCACTCCTCATTCAAACAGCCAATCACACACAACCTGTCAAGCACGCACACAAGCCACGATCACACGCAAAACACGCACAACACACACCACATGCAAAGTGACGTGCAATAAATACACAAACCAAAGGGAACACCGAATTGATGAAACACACATTTCGCGCACTGCGCACATCACACAAAACACACACTGAAGCATACAGCACGCAGGGCCTCACAGAATGCACAATACAAAGCACACAACATACACACAAAGCATAAAGGACACAGCACACAAAATCCCACACAACACGTACAGCACACAAACGACAGAACACGCACACGATTCGCAAAACAGATAAACATACACACAGCACACACGCAACTGAGAACACAAATATCACACACACGACACATTGAAAGAAACACATCAACACATTAACACAACACACAAAATAAAACACAGATCGCGGAAGGCCGACCCACACAACACACACAGTCATCACACGCAAATTAAACATCGCAGCTCACAACACCCACAACACCCTGCATTGACAACACAACACACAGACCGACGCAACCACTGCACGCGACACGTAAAGACACACGCAACACACACTGAAGCAATAACCACAACAGACACAACACCCACAAACACAAAGATATGAAGAACACACACAAACTCAACACGCAAACAGCACAACATCTGAAACAACATACACCACCAACACCACTGGACATGTAGGCACCCAATTCTCACAAACCACATTTAACCGTGCACACACCCCACACTCAATGAGGCACCCCACACAAGCAAAGCCACATACAGACAACACATCTCACCTCACACACATACCATCACACACACAACCTCTCAGACACAGCCAGACGTGTATCACAATCACACACGCAAAACACACACAACACATACAAAAACACACGCAAGACACACAACCAACAGAAAAACGCACACAGCACACATTCCACACACTACACATCCCACACACCAGTTCGCTCACAGACAACCCACACACGCATACACACACGGGCACCACTACGCAGTGCACACACACACAAAACTCAAAAAGTAACAACACAACAGTCACAGGGCACACACCAGAAACAACAGAGCACATGTCTCTTATAAAACGCACAACACAAATATCACACACACCACACACCCATCCAAAGAAACCCATCAATACATTAACACAACACCCAAAATAATACAAAATCACAGAACAATACACCGCACAGCAGAGACAAATATCACGCACAACTTAAACATCACAGACCGTAACACCCACAACACCCTGCATTGACAACACAAAACAGACCGATGCAAGCACTACGTACCACACATGAAGCCACACACACTCAAGGAATAACCAAAACAAACACAAGTAAACACCCACACATACAGAGACATAGAAAGCACACACAAGCAACACGCAAACAGTACAACATGTGAAACATCATGTGCCACAGACATCACAGGACATAAAGGCACACACTTCTCACAAACCACATTGAACCGTGTACACACCACACGCACAATCAGGCACACTGCACAATCAAAACGACATGCAGATAACACATCTCACCTCACGCACAAAACAACCAGTCACACACGCAGCGCCTCAAACACAGGAACACGCGTATCGCACTCACGCCAAACACACACAACACATGCGAAACCACACACAACCGACGTTAAACACACATAGCACACACGCGTTTCGCACACTACACACCCCACACACCACGGCACCCAGACACCACCCCCCCCCCCCCGCACACGTTTACACACTAGGGCAACTCTGTACAATGCACACACACGCAAAACGCAAAAAGTCACAACACAACTGTCAAAGGGCCCACACCAGACACAACAGAGCACATATTTCTCATAAAGCACACAGATCACATTTGCGAGAGTACATGCAGCACACACAAAACAACACACACTGAACAACAAAGCCACATACAGATAACACATCTGACCTCACACACACACAACCTCTCAAACACAGCCAAACACGTATCACAGTCACTCACGCCAAACACACACAACACGTACAAAACCACACCAAAACACACAACCAATGCTAAACACACATAGCACACATTTGTCACACTATACGCCCCCCTCCCGCCCCCCCCCCCCCACACACACAGCTGCACACAGTCACCCCACACACGGGCACCTCTAAACAATGCACCCACACAGAGAACTCAAAGAGTAACAACACAACAGTCACAAGACACACATCCGAAACATCAAAGCCCATAATTGCTCAGAACACACATGAACCTCGTTTCACCGAGTACACACAGCACACACAATGAGGCACACGAAACAAGCACAACCGCCCGGACGACACACCTCACATCACACACATAAGCAGACACCCACACAACCACTCAAACACAGCCATGCACGAATCACAATCACACACGCAAAACGCACCACACACGACACATTCGAAATGACATGCTCAAAATACACAACCCGCAACAAAAAGAACACCTAATCTATGATATACACATTTCACGCACTACACGTCACACACAGACACCCCACACACGTGTACACACACAGGCACCACTAGGCAAAGCACACCCAAAACCCAGAAAGGCACAGCACAACAGTTACAGGGCACATACATGTCACCAAAAAAGCACATAATTGCTCACAAAACACACAAATATCATTTGGGAGATTACACAGGACATGTAAGGTGGCACACATAACACGCACAACCACGCACAGACGGCCAATCTCTGTACATCACACACGTAACAGCCACCCACGCAACCCCTCAAACACAACCAAACCTTAATCGCAATCACAAACAGAACACACACAACCCTCACAATCCAGAGGCAAAACACACGTAACCAGCAAAGTGGACAAATAGCACACATTTCAGACACTACATGCTGCACTGCACACACGACCATGTAGAGACACACCACAAAGATATCCTCACAAGAGCACACAGAACAGAACACGTTCACGCAACACAGGAACATGCATCGCAACAGTCACAAGACACACACCAAACACCTCAAGGCACACACCTGCTCGCAATACACGTGAAATTCATTGCACAACGTTCTGCGCACAGCATGAGACATACTGAGCAAGCACAACCACAGAGTCAACACATCTCACATCATGCGCAGAACACTACCAGCCAAGCATAACCACAGCCACACACAAATCACAATCACACACGCAAAACACACACAACGCTCACGCGATCATAGAGAAAAAAACACATAGCCAGGAAAGACGAATAGCACACATTTCAAACACTGCACGCTACACACACAACCACGCACACACCACACATACATCCTCACGCAGGAGCACAACGCAGAACACACACAACACAGAAACAGGCAACAGAGAGGTCACAATACACACACCACGCCCTTCAAGCCCATAAGTGCTCACAATACACACGAGAAACAGTGCACAGAGTACACACTGCACACGCCATGAGACATACTAAACTAGCGCAACCACACACAGTCAACCCATCTCACATCACGTGCATAACTCAAACTGCCAAGCACACACACACAACCCCTCTAAAACAACCACACACAAATCACGATCACACACACAAAACAGACACAACACCTACAGATCCACACACAACCAACAAAAGCACACGTAACACACCTACAACGCACTACACACGACACACACAGCCACGAGCATGCAATATAGAGCACACACAGAACCACACGCAGGCAGCAGGAAACAAAACACAGAAACACACACAAAAGGCACACTCACAGAACACATCAGACACAACGGAAAACTAACACCGCACAGAACGCTCTAAACACACAGAACGCCCAACATATACCCTGTACCTAACACAACAGAGAAAGCATATGGACAGCACTCACACAATCCAGAACACAGTACGTAACACAACACACAACAGAAAGACCAGACACATTACACACAAAACAGGACACGGTAAGCCAAACACACAACATATACAAACACCAATGGATAACGCATCAAAGATGAACAAATATACAACACACAAAGAACCACCCAATGCACACAACACGCAACTCACAGCCACACACGTCACACATTGCACGCCACACAGAGAAAATTACAAGGAACAGTGTACTCAACCAGCACTAAGGAACTCACACCACACATAGTCCATACACAACACACACAACACGGACAACACACAATACACAGAAAATAAGCAAGGCACACAGATCACAGACAGCACAACCCAAAACACACAGCGCACACAGCATGGAAAAACAGAATACACACACAGTCACAAAACAAACACCACACATCATTCACTACCGTATAGCAACCACAAACACAAACAGCACACTGCACAAAGAAAAACCAAAGAGCACAACACAGATTAAACACACGCAACACACAGTAAAGAACACATAACACACAACCCACACAGCGAGACATAAAACAAAGGAACAAAACGACACACAGCGCACACAACACAACGCACACAAAAAATGTTCTAAGCAACACTTGGCACAAAAAAAAACACACTACAAAGAACACAAACAGTACAACACACATTACACAACACACGCAGAGCACACAACAAACACAGACACACCACACGCATGGAAAGCGCCAAGGCCACACATACGACACACACACTGAAGACCAACATCACACAAAAACAGAGTTTACACACAACCTTTCGACACACAGACAGCACATCACACTAAACAACAAACCCCACACACTGAGCACATAACTGCACACAATACACATGAACCATGGTTCTCGGAGTAAACACAACACACACTGTGAGGCACACTGAACAAGCATGACCACGCACAGTACACACATCACAATTGCACTCCTCATTCAAACAGCCAATCACACACAACCTGTCAAGCACGCACACAAGCCACGATCACACGCAAAACACGCACAACACACACCACATGCAAAGTGACGTGCAATAAATACACAAACCAAAGGGAACACCGAATTGATGAAACACACATTTCGCGCACTGCGCACATCACACAAAACACACACTGAAGCATACAGCACGCAGGGCCTCACAGAATGCACAATACAAAGCACACAACATACACACAAAGCATAAAGGACACAGCACACAAAATCCCACACAACACGTACAGCACACAAACGACAGAACACGCACACGATTCGCAAAACAGATAAACATACACACAGCACACACGCAACTGAGAACACAAATATCACACACACGACACATTGAAAGAAACACATCAACACATTAACACAACACACAAAATAAAACACAGATCGCGGAAGGCCGACCCACACAACACACACAGTCATCACACGCAAATTAAACATCGCAGCTCACAACACCCACAACACCCTGCATTGACAACACAACACACAGACCGACGCAACCACTGCACGCGACACGTAAAGACACACGCAACACACACTGAAGCAATAACCACAACAGACACAACACCCACAAACACAAAGATATGAAGAACACACACAAACTCAACACGCAAACAGCACAACATCTGAAACAACATACACCACCAACACCACTGGACATGTAGGCACCCAATTCTCACAAACCACATTTAACCGTGCACACACCCCACACTCAATGAGGCACCCCACACAAGCAAAGCCACATACAGACAACACATCTCACCTCACACACATACCATCACACACACAACCTCTCAGACACAGCCAGACGTGTATCACAATCACACACGCAAAACACACACAACACATACAAAAACACACGCAAGACACACAACCAACAGAAAAACGCACACAGCACACATTCCACACACTACACATCCCACACACCAGTTCGCTCACAGACAACCCACACACGCATACACACACGGGCACCACTACGCAGTGCACACACACACAAAACTCAAAAAGTAACAACACAACAGTCACAGGGCACACACCAGAAACAACAGAGCACATGTCTCTTATAAAACGCACAACACAAATATCACACACACCACACACCCATCCAAAGAAACCCATCAATACATTAACACAACACCCAAAATAATACAAAATCACAGAACAATACACCGCACAGCAGAGACAAATATCACGCACAACTTAAACATCACAGACCGTAACACCCACAACACCCTGCATTGACAACACAAAACAGACCGATGCAAGCACTACGTACCACACATGAAGCCACACACACTCAAGGAATAACCAAAACAAACACAAGTAAACACCCACACATACAGAGACATAGAAAGCACACACAAGCAACACGCAAACAGTACAACATGTGAAACATCATGTGCCACAGACATCACAGGACATAAAGGCACACACTTCTCACAAACCACATTGAACCGTGTACACACCACACGCACAATCAGGCACACTGCACAATCAAAACGACATGCAGATAACACATCTCACCTCACGCACAAAACAACCAGTCACACACGCAGCGCCTCAAACACAGGAACACGCGTATCGCACTCACGCCAAACACACACAACACATGCGAAACCACACACAACCGACGTTAAACACACATAGCACACACGCGTTTCGCACACTACACACCCCACACACCACGGCACCCAGACACCACCCCCCCCCCCCCCGCACACGTTTACACACTAGGGCAACTCTGTACAATGCACACACACGCAAAACGCAAAAAGTCACAACACAACTGTCAAAGGGCCCACACCAGACACAACAGAGCACATATTTCTCATAAAGCACACAGATCACATTTGCGAGAGTACATGCAGCACACACAAAACAACACACACTGAACAACAAAGCCACATACAGATAACACATCTGACCTCACACACACACAACCTCTCAAACACAGCCAAACACGTATCACAGTCACTCACGCCAAACACACACAACACGTACAAAACCACACCAAAACACACAACCAATGCTAAACACACATAGCACACATTTGTCACACTATACGCCCCCCTCCCGCCCCCCCCCCCCCACACACACAGCTGCACACAGTCACCCCACACACGGGCACCTCTAAACAATGCACCCACACAGAGAACTCAAAGAGTAACAACACAACAGTCACAAGACACACATCCGAAACATCAAAGCCCATAATTGCTCAGAACACACATGAACCTCGTTTCACCGAGTACACACAGCACACACAATGAGGCACACGAAACAAGCACAACCGCCCGGACGACACACCTCACATCACACACATAAGCAGACACCCACACAACCACTCAAACACAGCCATGCACGAATCACAATCACACACGCAAAACGCACCACACACGACACATTCGAAATGACATGCTCAAAATACACAACCCGCAACAAAAAGAACACCTAATCTATGATATACACATTTCACGCACTACACGTCACACACAGACACCCCACACACGTGTACACACACAGGCACCACTAGGCAAAGCACACCCAAAACCCAGAAAGGCACAGCACAACAGTTACAGGGCACATACATGTCACCAAAAAAGCACATAATTGCTCACAAAACACACAAATATCATTTGGGAGATTACACAGGACATGTAAGGTGGCACACATAACACGCACAACCACGCACAGACGGCCAATCTCTGTACATCACACACGTAACAGCCACCCACGCAACCCCTCAAACACAACCAAACCTTAATCGCAATCACAAACAGAACACACACAACCCTCACAATCCAGAGGCAAAACACACGTAACCAGCAAAGTGGACAAATAGCACACATTTCAGACACTACATGCTGCACTGCACACACGACCATGTAGAGACACACCACAAAGATATCCTCACAAGAGCACACAGAACAGAACACGTTCACGCAACACAGGAACATGCATCGCAACAGTCACAAGACACACACCAAACACCTCAAGGCACACACCTGCTCGCAATACACGTGAAATTCATTGCACAACGTTCTGCGCACAGCATGAGACATACTGAGCAAGCACAACCACAGAGTCAACACATCTCACATCATGCGCAGAACACTACCAGCCAAGCATAACCACAGCCACACACAAATCACAATCACACACGCAAAACACACACAACGCTCACGCGATCATAGAGAAAAAAACACATAGCCAGGAAAGACGAATAGCACACATTTCAAACACTGCACGCTACACACACAACCACGCACACACCACACATACATCCTCACGCAGGAGCACAACGCAGAACACACACAACACAGAAACAGGCAACAGAGAGGTCACAATACACACACCACGCCCTTCAAGCCCATAAGTGCTCACAATACACACGAGAAACAGTGCACAGAGTACACACTGCACACGCCATGAGACATACTAAACTAGCGCAACCACACACAGTCAACCCATCTCACATCACGTGCATAACTCAAACTGCCAAGCACACACACACAACCCCTCTAAAACAACCACACACAAATCACGATCACACACACAAAACAGACACAACACCTACAGATCCACACACAACCAACAAAAGCACACGTAACACACCTACAACGCACTACACACGACACACACAGCCACGAGCATGCAATATAGAGCACACACAGAACCACACGCAGGCAGCAGGAAACAAAACACAGAAACACACACAAAAGGCACACTCACAGAACACATCAGACACAACGGAAAACTAACACCGCACAGAACGCTCTAAACACACAGAACGCCCAACATATACCCTGTACCTAACACAACAGAGAAAGCATATGGACAGCACTCACACAATCCAGAACACAGTACGTAACACAACACACAACAGAAAGACCAGACACATTACACACAAAACAGGACACGGTAAGCCAAACACACAACATATACAAACACCAATGGATAACGCATCAAAGATGAACAAATATACAACACACAAAGAACCACCCAATGCACACAACACGCAACTCACAGCCACACACGTCACACATTGCACGCCACACAGAGAAAATTACAAGGAACAGTGTACTCAACCAGCACTAAGGAACTCACACCACACATAGTCCATACACAACACACACAACACGGACAACACACAATACACAGAAAATAAGCAAGGCACACAGATCACAGACAGCACAACCCAAAACACACAGCGCACACAGCATGGAAAAACAGAATACACACACAGTCACAAAACAAACACCACACATCATTCACTACCGTATAGCAACCACAAACACAAACAGCACACTGCACAAAGAAAAACCAAAGAGCACAACACAGATTAAACACACGCAACACACAGTAAAGAACACATAACACACAACCCACACAGCGAGACATAAAACAAAGGAACAAAACGACACACAGCGCACACAACACAACGCACACAAAAAATGTTCTAAGCAACACTTGGCACAAAAAAAAACACACTACAAAGAACACAAACAGTACAACACACATTACACAACACACGCAGAGCACACAACAAACACAGACACACCACACGCATGGAAAGCGCCAAGGCCACACATACGACACACACACTGAAGACCAACATCACACAAAAACAGAGTTTACACACAACCTTTCGACACACAGACAGCACATCACACTAAACAACAAACCCCACACACTGAGCACATAACTGCACACAATACACATGAACCATGGTTCTCGGAGTAAACACAACACACACTGTGAGGCACACTGAACAAGCATGACCACGCACAGTACACACATCACAATTGCACTCCTCATTCAAACAGCCAATCACACACAACCTGTCAAGCACGCACACAAGCCACGATCACACGCAAAACACGCACAACACACACCACATGCAAAGTGACGTGCAATAAATACACAAACCAAAGGGAACACCGAATTGATGAAACACACATTTCGCGCACTGCGCACATCACACAAAACACACACTGAAGCATACAGCACGCAGGGCCTCACAGAATGCACAATACAAAGCACACAACATACACACAAAGCATAAAGGACACAGCACACAAAATCCCACACAACACGTACAGCACACAAACGACAGAACACGCACACGATTCGCAAAACAGATAAACATACACACAGCACACACGCAACTGAGAACACAAATATCACACACACGACACATTGAAAGAAACACATCAACACATTAACACAACACACAAAATAAAACACAGATCGCGGAAGGCCGACCCACACAACACACACAGTCATCACACGCAAATTAAACATCGCAGCTCACAACACCCACAACACCCTGCATTGACAACACAACACACAGACCGACGCAACCACTGCACGCGACACGTAAAGACACACGCAACACACACTGAAGCAATAACCACAACAGACACAACACCCACAAACACAAAGATATGAAGAACACACACAAACTCAACACGCAAACAGCACAACATCTGAAACAACATACACCACCAACACCACTGGACATGTAGGCACCCAATTCTCACAAACCACATTTAACCGTGCACACACCCCACACTCAATGAGGCACCCCACACAAGCAAAGCCACATACAGACAACACATCTCACCTCACACACATACCATCACACACACAACCTCTCAGACACAGCCAGACGTGTATCACAATCACACACGCAAAACACACACAACACATACAAAAACACACGCAAGACACACAACCAACAGAAAAACGCACACAGCACACATTCCACACACTACACATCCCACACACCAGTTCGCTCACAGACAACCCACACACGCATACACACACGGGCACCACTACGCAGTGCACACACACACAAAACTCAAAAAGTAACAACACAACAGTCACAGGGCACACACCAGAAACAACAGAGCACATGTCTCTTATAAAACGCACAACACAAATATCACACACACCACACACCCATCCAAAGAAACCCATCAATACATTAACACAACACCCAAAATAATACAAAATCACAGAACAATACACCGCACAGCAGAGACAAATATCACGCACAACTTAAACATCACAGACCGTAACACCCACAACACCCTGCATTGACAACACAAAACAGACCGATGCAAGCACTACGTACCACACATGAAGCCACACACACTCAAGGAATAACCAAAACAAACACAAGTAAACACCCACACATACAGAGACATAGAAAGCACACACAAGCAACACGCAAACAGTACAACATGTGAAACATCATGTGCCACAGACATCACAGGACATAAAGGCACACACTTCTCACAAACCACATTGAACCGTGTACACACCACACGCACAATCAGGCACACTGCACAATCAAAACGACATGCAGATAACACATCTCACCTCACGCACAAAACAACCAGTCACACACGCAGCGCCTCAAACACAGGAACACGCGTATCGCACTCACGCCAAACACACACAACACATGCGAAACCACACACAACCGACGTTAAACACACATAGCACACACGCGTTTCGCACACTACACACCCCACACACCACGGCACCCAGACACCACCCCCCCCCCCCCGCACACGTTTACACACTAGGGCAACTCTGTACAATGCACACACACGCAAAACGCAAAAAGTCACAACACAACTGTCAAAGGGCCCACACCAGACACAACAGAGCACATATTTCTCATAAAGCACACAGATCACATTTGCGAGAGTACATGCAGCACACACAAAACAACACACACTGAACAACAAAGCCACATACAGATAACACATCTGACCTCACACACACACAACCTCTCAAACACAGCCAAACACGTATCACAGTCACTCACGCCAAACACACACAACACGTACAAAACCACACCAAAACACACAACCAATGCTAAACACACATAGCACACATTTGTCACACTATACGCCCCCCTCCCGCCCCCCCCCCCCCACACACACAGCTGCACACAGTCACCCCACACACGGGCACCTCTAAACAATGCACCCACACAGAGAACTCAAAGAGTAACAACACAACAGTCACAAGACACACATCCGAAACATCAAAGCCCATAATTGCTCAGAACACACATGAACCTCGTTTCACCGAGTACACACAGCACACACAATGAGGCACACGAAACAAGCACAACCGCCCGGACGACACACCTCACATCACACACATAAGCAGACACCCACACAACCACTCAAACACAGCCATGCACGAATCACAATCACACACGCAAAACGCACCACACACGACACATTCGAAATGACATGCTCAAAATACACAACCCGCAACAAAAAGAACACCTAATCTATGATATACACATTTCACGCACTACACGTCACACACAGACACCCCACACACGTGTACACACACAGGCACCACTAGGCAAAGCACACCCAAAACCCAGAAAGGCACAGCACAACAGTTACAGGGCACATACATGTCACCAAAAAAGCACATAATTGCTCACAAAACACACAAATATCATTTGGGAGATTACACAGGACATGTAAGGTGGCACACATAACACGCACAACCACGCACAGACGGCCAATCTCTGTACATCACACACGTAACAGCCACCCACGCAACCCCTCAAACACAACCAAACCTTAATCGCAATCACAAACAGAACACACACAACCCTCACAATCCAGAGGCAAAACACACGTAACCAGCAAAGTGGACAAATAGCACACATTTCAGACACTACATGCTGCACTGCACACACGACCATGTAGAGACACACCACAAAGATATCCTCACAAGAGCACACAGAACAGAACACGTTCACGCAACACAGGAACATGCATCGCAACAGTCACAAGACACACACCAAACACCTCAAGGCACACACCTGCTCGCAATACACGTGAAATTCATTGCACAACGTTCTGCGCACAGCATGAGACATACTGAGCAAGCACAACCACAGAGTCAACACATCTCACATCATGCGCAGAACACTACCAGCCAAGCATAACCACAGCCACACACAAATCACAATCACACACGCAAAACACACACAACGCTCACGCGATCATAGAGAAAAAAACACATAGCCAGGAAAGACGAATAGCACACATTTCAAACACTGCACGCTACACACACAACCACGCACACACCACACATACATCCTCACGCAGGAGCACAACGCAGAACACACACAACACAGAAACAGGCAACAGAGAGGTCACAATACACACACCACGCCCTTCAAGCCCATAAGTGCTCACAATACACACGAGAAACAGTGCACAGAGTACACACTGCACACGCCATGAGACATACTAAACTAGCGCAACCACACACAGTCAACCCATCTCACATCACGTGCATAACTCAAACTGCCAAGCACACACACACAACCCCTCTAAAACAACCACACACAAATCACGATCACACACACAAAACAGACACAACACCTACAGATCCACACACAACCAACAAAAGCACACGTAACACACCTACAACGCACTACACACGACACACACAGCCACGAGCATGCAATATAGAGCACACACAGAACCACACGCAGGCAGCAGGAAACAAAACACAGAAACACACACAAAAGGCACACTCACAGAACACATCAGACACAACGGAAAACTAACACCGCACAGAACGCTCTAAACACACAGAACGCCCAACATATACCCTGTACCTAACACAACAGAGAAAGCATATGGACAGCACTCACACAATCCAGAACACAGTACGTAACACAACACACAACAGAAAGACCAGACACATTACACACAAAACAGGACACGGTAAGCCAAACACACAACATATACAAACACCAATGGATAACGCATCAAAGATGAACAAATATACAACACACAAAGAACCACCCAATGCACACAACACGCAACTCACAGCCACACACGTCACACATTGCACGCCACACAGAGAAAATTACAAGGAACAGTGTACTCAACCAGCACTAAGGAACTCACACCACACATAGTCCATACACAACACACACAACACGGACAACACACAATACACAGAAAATAAGCAAGGCACACAGATCACAGACAGCACAACCCAAAACACACAGCGCACACAGCATGGAAAAACAGAATACACACACAGTCACAAAACAAACACCACACATCATTCACTACCGTATAGCAACCACAAACACAAACAGCACACTGCACAAAGAAAAACCAAAGAGCACAACACAGATTAAACACACGCAACACACAGTAAAGAACACATAACACACAACCCACACAGCGAGACATAAAACAAAGGAACAAAACGACACACAGCGCACACAACACAACGCACACAAAAAATGTTCTAAGCAACACTTGGCACAAAAAAAAACACACTACAAAGAACACAAACAGTACAACACACATTACACAACACACGCAGAGCACACAACAAACACAGACACACCACACGCATGGAAAGCGCCAAGGCCACACATACGACACACACACTGAAGACCAACATCACACAAAAACAGAGTTTACACACAACCTTTCGACACACAGACAGCACATCACACTAAACAACAAACCCCACACACTGAGCACATAACTGCACACAATACACATGAACCATGGTTCTCGGAGTAAACACAACACACACTGTGAGGCACACTGAACAAGCATGACCACGCACAGTACACACATCACAATTGCACTCCTCATTCAAACAGCCAATCACACACAACCTGTCAAGCACGCACACAAGCCACGATCACACGCAAAACACGCACAACACACACCACATGCAAAGTGACGTGCAATAAATACACAAACCAAAGGGAACACCGAATTGATGAAACACACATTTCGCGCACTGCGCACATCACACAAAACACACACTGAAGCATACAGCACGCAGGGCCTCACAGAATGCACAATACAAAGCACACAACATACACACAAAGCATAAAGGACACAGCACACAAAATCCCACACAACACGTACAGCACACAAACGACAGAACACGCACACGATTCGCAAAACAGATAAACATACACACAGCACACACGCAACTGAGAACACAAATATCACACACACGACACATTGAAAGAAACACATCAACACATTAACACAACACACAAAATAAAACACAGATCGCGGAAGGCCGACCCACACAACACACACAGTCATCACACGCAAATTAAACATCGCAGCTCACAACACCCACAACACCCTGCATTGACAACACAACACACAGACCGACGCAACCACTGCACGCGACACGTAAAGACACACGCAACACACACTGAAGCAATAACCACAACAGACACAACACCCACAAACACAAAGATATGAAGAACACACACAAACTCAACACGCAAACAGCACAACATCTGAAACAACATACACCACCAACACCACTGGACATGTAGGCACCCAATTCTCACAAACCACATTTAACCGTGCACACACCCCACACTCAATGAGGCACCCCACACAAGCAAAGCCACATACAGACAACACATCTCACCTCACACACATACCATCACACACACAACCTCTCAGACACAGCCAGACGTGTATCACAATCACACACGCAAAACACACACAACACATACAAAAACACACGCAAGACACACAACCAACAGAAAAACGCACACAGCACACATTCCACACACTACACATCCCACACACCAGTTCGCTCACAGACAACCCACACACGCATACACACACGGGCACCACTACGCAGTGCACACACACACAAAACTCAAAAAGTAACAACACAACAGTCACAGGGCACACACCAGAAACAACAGAGCACATGTCTCTTATAAAACGCACAACACAAATATCACACACACCACACACCCATCCAAAGAAACCCATCAATACATTAACACAACACCCAAAATAATACAAAATCACAGAACAATACACCGCACAGCAGAGACAAATATCACGCACAACTTAAACATCACAGACCGTAACACCCACAACACCCTGCATTGACAACACAAAACAGACCGATGCAAGCACTACGTACCACACATGAAGCCACACACACTCAAGGAATAACCAAAACAAACACAAGTAAACACCCACACATACAGAGACATAGAAAGCACACACAAGCAACACGCAAACAGTACAACATGTGAAACATCATGTGCCACAGACATCACAGGACATAAAGGCACACACTTCTCACAAACCACATTGAACCGTGTACACACCACACGCACAATCAGGCACACTGCACAATCAAAACGACATGCAGATAACACATCTCACCTCACGCACAAAACAACCAGTCACACACGCAGCGCCTCAAACACAGGAACACGCGTATCGCACTCACGCCAAACACACACAACACATGCGAAACCACACACAACCGACGTTAAACACACATAGCACACACGCGTTTCGCACACTACACACCCCACACACCACGGCACCCAGACACCACCCCCCCCCCCCCGCACACGTTTACACACTAGGGCAACTCTGTACAATGCACACACACGCAAAACGCAAAAAGTCACAACACAACTGTCAAAGGGCCCACACCAGACACAACAGAGCACATATTTCTCATAAAGCACACAGATCACATTTGCGAGAGTACATGCAGCACACACAAAACAACACACACTGAACAACAAAGCCACATACAGATAACACATCTGACCTCACACACACACAACCTCTCAAACACAGCCAAACACGTATCACAGTCACTCACGCCAAACACACACAACACGTACAAAACCACACCAAAACACACAACCAATGCTAAACACACATAGCACACATTTGTCACACTATACGCCCCCCTCCCGCCCCCCCCCCCACACACACACAGCTGCACACAGTCACCCCACACACGGGCACCTCTAAACAATGCACCCACACAGAGAACTCAAAGAGTAACAACACAACAGTCACAAGACACACATCCGAAACATCAAAGCCCATAATTGCTCAGAACACACATGAACCTCGTTTCACCGAGTACACACAGCACACACAATGAGGCACACGAAACAAGCACAACCGCCCGGACGACACACCTCACATCACACACATAAGCAGACACCCACACAACCACTCAAACACAGCCATGCACGAATCACAATCACACACGCAAAACGCACCACACACGACACATTCGAAATGACATGCTCAAAATACACAACCCGCAACAAAAAGAACACCTAATCTATGATATACACATTTCACGCACTACACGTCACACACAGACACCCCACACACGTGTACACACACAGGCACCACTAGGCAAAGCACACCCAAAACCCAGAAAGGCACAGCACAACAGTTACAGGGCACATACATGTCACCAAAAAAGCACATAATTGCTCACAAAACACACAAATATCATTTGGGAGATTACACAGGACATGTAAGGTGGCACACATAACACGCACAACCACGCACAGACGGCCAATCTCTGTACATCACACACGTAACAGCCACCCACGCAACCCCTCAAACACAACCAAACCTTAATCGCAATCACAAACAGAACACACACAACCCTCACAATCCAGAGGCAAAACACACGTAACCAGCAAAGTGGACAAATAGCACACATTTCAGACACTACATGCTGCACTGCACACACGACCATGTAGAGACACACCACAAAGATATCCTCACAAGAGCACACAGAACAGAACACGTTCACGCAACACAGGAACATGCATCGCAACAGTCACAAGACACACACCAAACACCTCAAGGCACACACCTGCTCGCAATACACGTGAAATTCATTGCACAACGTTCTGCGCACAGCATGAGACATACTGAGCAAGCACAACCACAGAGTCAACACATCTCACATCATGCGCAGAACACTACCAGCCAAGCATAACCACAGCCACACACAAATCACAATCACACACGCAAAACACACACAACGCTCACGCGATCATAGAGAAAAAAACACATAGCCAGGAAAGACGAATAGCACACATTTCAAACACTGCACGCTACACACACAACCACGCACACACCACACATACATCCTCACGCAGGAGCACAACGCAGAACACACACAACACAGAAACAGGCAACAGAGAGGTCACAATACACACACCACGCCCTTCAAGCCCATAAGTGCTCACAATACACACGAGAAACAGTGCACAGAGTACACACTGCACACGCCATGAGACATACTAAACTAGCGCAACCACACACAGTCAACCCATCTCACATCACGTGCATAACTCAAACTGCCAAGCACACACACACAACCCCTCTAAAACAACCACACACAAATCACGATCACACACACAAAACAGACACAACACCTACAGATCCACACACAACCAACAAAAGCACACGTAACACACCTACAACGCACTACACACGACACACACAGCCACGAGCATGCAATATAGAGCACACACAGAACCACACGCAGGCAGCAGGAAACAAAACACAGAAACACACACAAAAGGCACACTCACAGAACACATCAGACACAACGGAAAACTAACACCGCACAGAACGCTCTAAACACACAGAACGCCCAACATATACCCTGTACCTAACACAACAGAGAAAGCATATGGACAGCACTCACACAATCCAGAACACAGTACGTAACACAACACACAACAGAAAGACCAGACACATTACACACAAAACAGGACACGGTAAGCCAAACACACAACATATACAAACACCAATGGATAACGCATCAAAGATGAACAAATATACAACACACAAAGAACCACCCAATGCACACAACACGCAACTCACAGCCACACACGTCACACATTGCACGCCACACAGAGAAAATTACAAGGAACAGTGTACTCAACCAGCACTAAGGAACTCACACCACACATAGTCCATACACAACACACACAACACGGACAACACACAATACACAGAAAATAAGCAAGGCACACAGATCACAGACAGCACAACCCAAAACACACAGCGCACACAGCATGGAAAAACAGAATACACACACAGTCACAAAACAAACACCACACATCATTCACTACCGTATAGCAACCACAAACACAAACAGCACACTGCACAAAGAAAAACCAAAGAGCACAACACAGATTAAACACACGCAACACACAGTAAAGAACACATAACACACAACCCACACAGCGAGACATAAAACAAAGGAACAAAACGACACACAGCGCACACAACACAACGCACACAAAAAATGTTCTAAGCAACACTTGGCACAAAAAAAAACACACTACAAAGAACACAAACAGTACAACACACATTACACAACACACGCAGAGCACACAACAAACACAGACACACCACACGCATGGAAAGCGCCAAGGCCACACATACGACACACACACTGAAGACCAACATCACACAAAAACAGAGTTTACACACAACCTTTCGACACACAGACAGCACATCACACTAAACAACAAACCCCACACACTGAGCACATAACTGCACACAATACACATGAACCATGGTTCTCGGAGTAAACACAACACACACTGTGAGGCACACTGAACAAGCATGACCACGCACAGTACACACATCACAATTGCACTCCTCATTCAAACAGCCAATCACACACAACCTGTCAAGCACGCACACAAGCCACGATCACACGCAAAACACGCACAACACACACCACATGCAAAGTGACGTGCAATAAATACACAAACCAAAGGGAACACCGAATTGATGAAACACACATTTCGCGCACTGCGCACATCACACAAAACACACACTGAAGCATACAGCACGCAGGGCCTCACAGAATGCACAATACAAAGCACACAACATACACACAAAGCATAAAGGACACAGCACACAAAATCCCACACAACACGTACAGCACACAAACGACAGAACACGCACACGATTCGCAAAACAGATAAACATACACACAGCACACACGCAACTGAGAACACAAATATCACACACACGACACATTGAAAGAAACACATCAACACATTAACACAACACACAAAATAAAACACAGATCGCGGAAGGCCGACCCACACAACACACACAGTCATCACACGCAAATTAAACATCGCAGCTCACAACACCCACAACACCCTGCATTGACAACACAACACACAGACCGACGCAACCACTGCACGCGACACGTAAAGACACACGCAACACACACTGAAGCAATAACCACAACAGACACAACACCCACAAACACAAAGATATGAAGAACACACACAAACTCAACACGCAAACAGCACAACATCTGAAACAACATACACCACCAACACCACTGGACATGTAGGCACCCAATTCTCACAAACCACATTTAACCGTGCACACACCCCACACTCAATGAGGCACCCCACACAAGCAAAGCCACATACAGACAACACATCTCACCTCACACACATACCATCACACACACAACCTCTCAGACACAGCCAGACGTGTATCACAATCACACACGCAAAACACACACAACACATACAAAAACACACGCAAGACACACAACCAACAGAAAAACGCACACAGCACACATTCCACACACTACACATCCCACACACCAGTTCGCTCACAGACAACCCACACACGCATACACACACGGGCACCACTACGCAGTGCACACACACACAAAACTCAAAAAGTAACAACACAACAGTCACAGGGCACACACCAGAAACAACAGAGCACATGTCTCTTATAAAACGCACAACACAAATATCACACACACCACACACCCATCCAAAGAAACCCATCAATACATTAACACAACACCCAAAATAATACAAAATCACAGAACAATACACCGCACAGCAGAGACAAATATCACGCACAACTTAAACATCACAGACCGTAACACCCACAACACCCTGCATTGACAACACAAAACAGACCGATGCAAGCACTACGTACCACACATGAAGCCACACACACTCAAGGAATAACCAAAACAAACACAAGTAAACACCCACACATACAGAGACATAGAAAGCACACACAAGCAACACGCAAACAGTACAACATGTGAAACATCATGTGCCACAGACATCACAGGACATAAAGGCACACACTTCTCACAAACCACATTGAACCGTGTACACACCACACGCACAATCAGGCACACTGCACAATCAAAACGACATGCAGATAACACATCTCACCTCACGCACAAAACAACCAGTCACACACGCAGCGCCTCAAACACAGGAACACGCGTATCGCACTCACGCCAAACACACACAACACATGCGAAACCACACACAACCGACGTTAAACACACATAGCACACACGCGTTTCGCACACTACACACCCCACACACCACGGCACCCAGACACCACCCCCCCCCCCCCGCACACGTTTACACACTAGGGCAACTCTGTACAATGCACACACACGCAAAACGCAAAAAGTCACAACACAACTGTCAAAGGGCCCACACCAGACACAACAGAGCACATATTTCTCATAAAGCACACAGATCACATTTGCGAGAGTACATGCAGCACACACAAAACAACACACACTGAACAACAAAGCCACATACAGATAACACATCTGACCTCACACACACACAACCTCTCAAACACAGCCAAACACGTATCACAGTCACTCACGCCAAACACACACAACACGTACAAAACCACACCAAAACACACAACCAATGCTAAACACACATAGCACACATTTGTCACACTATACGCCCCCCTCCCGCCCCCCCCCCCCCACACACACAGCTGCACACAGTCACCCCACACACGGGCACCTCTAAACAATGCACCCACACAGAGAACTCAAAGAGTAACAACACAACAGTCACAAGACACACATCCGAAACATCAAAGCCCATAATTGCTCAGAACACACATGAACCTCGTTTCACCGAGTACACACAGCACACACAATGAGGCACACGAAACAAGCACAACCGCCCGGACGACACACCTCACATCACACACATAAGCAGACACCCACACAACCACTCAAACACAGCCATGCACGAATCACAATCACACACGCAAAACGCACCACACACGACACATTCGAAATGACATGCTCAAAATACACAACCCGCAACAAAAAGAACACCTAATCTATGATATACACATTTCACGCACTACACGTCACACACAGACACCCCACACACGTGTACACACACAGGCACCACTAGGCAAAGCACACCCAAAACCCAGAAAGGCACAGCACAACAGTTACAGGGCACATACATGTCACCAAAAAAGCACATAATTGCTCACAAAACACACAAATATCATTTGGGAGATTACACAGGACATGTAAGGTGGCACACATAACACGCACAACCACGCACAGACGGCCAATCTCTGTACATCACACACGTAACAGCCACCCACGCAACCCCTCAAACACAACCAAACCTTAATCGCAATCACAAACAGAACACACACAACCCTCACAATCCAGAGGCAAAACACACGTAACCAGCAAAGTGGACAAATAGCACACATTTCAGACACTACATGCTGCACTGCACACACGACCATGTAGAGACACACCACAAAGATATCCTCACAAGAGCACACAGAACAGAACACGTTCACGCAACACAGGAACATGCATCGCAACAGTCACAAGACACACACCAAACACCTCAAGGCACACACCTGCTCGCAATACACGTGAAATTCATTGCACAACGTTCTGCGCACAGCATGAGACATACTGAGCAAGCACAACCACAGAGTCAACACATCTCACATCATGCGCAGAACACTACCAGCCAAGCATAACCACAGCCACACACAAATCACAATCACACACGCAAAACACACACAACGCTCACGCGATCATAGAGAAAAAAACACATAGCCAGGAAAGACGAATAGCACACATTTCAAACACTGCACGCTACACACACAACCACGCACACACCACACATACATCCTCACGCAGGAGCACAACGCAGAACACACACAACACAGAAACAGGCAACAGAGAGGTCACAATACACACACCACGCCCTTCAAGCCCATAAGTGCTCACAATACACACGAGAAACAGTGCACAGAGTACACACTGCACACGCCATGAGACATACTAAACTAGCGCAACCACACACAGTCAACCCATCTCACATCACGTGCATAACTCAAACTGCCAAGCACACACACACAACCCCTCTAAAACAACCACACACAAATCACGATCACACACACAAAACAGACACAACACCTACAGATCCACACACAACCAACAAAAGCACACGTAACACACCTACAACGCACTACACACGACACACACAGCCACGAGCATGCAATATAGAGCACACACAGAACCACACGCAGGCAGCAGGAAACAAAACACAGAAACACACACAAAAGGCACACTCACAGAACACATCAGACACAACGGAAAACTAACACCGCACAGAACGCTCTAAACACACAGAACGCCCAACATATACCCTGTACCTAACACAACAGAGAAAGCATATGGACAGCACTCACACAATCCAGAACACAGTACGTAACACAACACACAACAGAAAGACCAGACACATTACACACAAAACAGGACACGGTAAGCCAAACACACAACATATACAAACACCAATGGATAACGCATCAAAGATGAACAAATATACAACACACAAAGAACCACCCAATGCACACAACACGCAACTCACAGCCACACACGTCACACATTGCACGCCACACAGAGAAAATTACAAGGAACAGTGTACTCAACCAGCACTAAGGAACTCACACCACACATAGTCCATACACAACACACACAACACGGACAACACACAATACACAGAAAATAAGCAAGGCACACAGATCACAGACAGCACAACCCAAAACACACAGCGCACACAGCATGGAAAAACAGAATACACACACAGTCACAAAACAAACACCACACATCATTCACTACCGTATAGCAACCACAAACACAAACAGCACACTGCACAAAGAAAAACCAAAGAGCACAACACAGATTAAACACACGCAACACACAGTAAAGAACACATAACACACAACCCACACAGCGAGACATAAAACAAAGGAACAAAACGACACACAGCGCACACAACACAACGCACACAAAAAATGTTCTAAGCAACACTTGGCACAAAAAAAAACACACTACAAAGAACACAAACAGTACAACACACATTACACAACACACGCAGAGCACACAACAAACACAGACACACCACACGCATGGAAAGCGCCAAGGCCACACATACGACACACACACTGAAGACCAACATCACACAAAAACAGAGTTTACACACAACCTTTCGACACACAGACAGCACATCACACTAAACAACAAACCCCACACACTGAGCACATAACTGCACACAATACACATGAACCATGGTTCTCGGAGTAAACACAACACACACTGTGAGGCACACTGAACAAGCATGACCACGCACAGTACACACATCACAATTGCACTCCTCATTCAAACAGCCAATCACACACAACCTGTCAAGCACGCACACAAGCCACGATCACACGCAAAACACGCACAACACACACCACATGCAAAGTGACGTGCAATAAATACACAAACCAAAGGGAACACCGAATTGATGAAACACACATTTCGCGCACTGCGCACATCACACAAAACACACACTGAAGCATACAGCACGCAGGGCCTCACAGAATGCACAATACAAAGCACACAACATACACACAAAGCATAAAGGACACAGCACACAAAATCCCACACAACACGTACAGCACACAAACGACAGAACACGCACACGATTCGCAAAACAGATAAACATACACACAGCACACACGCAACTGAGAACACAAATATCACACACACGACACATTGAAAGAAACACATCAACACATTAACACAACACACAAAATAAAACACAGATCGCGGAAGGCCGACCCACACAACACACACAGTCATCACACGCAAATTAAACATCGCAGCTCACAACACCCACAACACCCTGCATTGACAACACAACACACAGACCGACGCAACCACTGCACGCGACACGTAAAGACACACGCAACACACACTGAAGCAATAACCACAACAGACACAACACCCACAAACACAAAGATATGAAGAACACACACAAACTCAACACGCAAACAGCACAACATCTGAAACAACATACACCACCAACACCACTGGACATGTAGGCACCCAATTCTCACAAACCACATTTAACCGTGCACACACCCCACACTCAATGAGGCACCCCACACAAGCAAAGCCACATACAGACAACACATCTCACCTCACACACATACCATCACACACACAACCTCTCAGACACAGCCAGACGTGTATCACAATCACACACGCAAAACACACACAACACATACAAAAACACACGCAAGACACACAACCAACAGAAAAACGCACACAGCACACATTCCACACACTACACATCCCACACACCAGTTCGCTCACAGACAACCCACACACGCATACACACACGGGCACCACTACGCAGTGCACACACACACAAAACTCAAAAAGTAACAACACAACAGTCACAGGGCACACACCAGAAACAACAGAGCACATGTCTCTTATAAAACGCACAACACAAATATCACACACACCACACACCCATCCAAAGAAACCCATCAATACATTAACACAACACCCAAAATAATACAAAATCACAGAACAATACACCGCACAGCAGAGACAAATATCACGCACAACTTAAACATCACAGACCGTAACACCCACAACACCCTGCATTGACAACACAAAACAGACCGATGCAAGCACTACGTACCACACATGAAGCCACACACACTCAAGGAATAACCAAAACAAACACAAGTAAACACCCACACATACAGAGACATAGAAAGCACACACAAGCAACACGCAAACAGTACAACATGTGAAACATCATGTGCCACAGACATCACAGGACATAAAGGCACACACTTCTCACAAACCACATTGAACCGTGTACACACCACACGCACAATCAGGCACACTGCACAATCAAAACGACATGCAGATAACACATCTCACCTCACGCACAAAACAACCAGTCACACACGCAGCGCCTCAAACACAGGAACACGCGTATCGCACTCACGCCAAACACACACAACACATGCGAAACCACACACAACCGACGTTAAACACACATAGCACACACGCGTTTCGCACACTACACACCCCACACACCACGGCACCCAGACACCACCCCCCCCCCCCGCACACGTTTACACACTAGGGCAACTCTGTACAATGCACACACACGCAAAACGCAAAAAGTCACAACACAACTGTCAAAGGGCCCACACCAGACACAACAGAGCACATATTTCTCATAAAGCACACAGATCACATTTGCGAGAGTACATGCAGCACACACAAAACAACACACACTGAACAACAAAGCCACATACAGATAACACATCTGACCTCACACACACACAACCTCTCAAACACAGCCAAACACGTATCACAGTCACTCACGCCAAACACACACAACACGTACAAAACCACACCAAAACACACAACCAATGCTAAACACACATAGCACACATTTGTCACACTATACGCCCCCCCCCCCCCCCCCCCCCCCCACACACACAGCTGCACACAGTCACCCCACACACGGGCACCTCTAAACAATGCACCCACACAGAGAACTCAAAGAGTAACAACACAACAGTCACAAGACACACATCCGAAACATCAAAGCCCATAATTGCTCAGAACACACATGAACCTCGTTTCACCGAGTACACACAGCACACACAATGAGGCACACGAAACAAGCACAACCGCCCGGACGACACACCTCACATCACACACATAAGCAGACACCCACACAACCACTCAAACACAGCCATGCACGAATCACAATCACACACGCAAAACGCACCACACACGACACATTCGAAATGACATGCTCAAAATACACAACCCGCAACAAAAAGAACACCTAATCTATGATATACACATTTCACGCACTACACGTCACACACAGACACCCCACACACGTGTACACACACAGGCACCACTAGGCAAAGCACACCCAAAACCCAGAAAGGCACAGCACAACAGTTACAGGGCACATACATGTCACCAAAAAAGCACATAATTGCTCACAAAACACACAAATATCATTTGGGAGATTACACAGGACATGTAAGGTGGCACACATAACACGCACAACCACGCACAGACGGCCAATCTCTGTACATCACACACGTAACAGCCACCCACGCAACCCCTCAAACACAACCAAACCTTAATCGCAATCACAAACAGAACACACACAACCCTCACAATCCAGAGGCAAAACACACGTAACCAGCAAAGTGGACAAATAGCACACATTTCAGACACTACATGCTGCACTGCACACACGACCATGTAGAGACACACCACAAAGATATCCTCACAAGAGCACACAGAACAGAACACGTTCACGCAACACAGGAACATGCATCGCAACAGTCACAAGACACACACCAAACACCTCAAGGCACACACCTGCTCGCAATACACGTGAAATTCATTGCACAACGTTCTGCGCACAGCATGAGACATACTGAGCAAGCACAACCACAGAGTCAACACATCTCACATCATGCGCAGAACACTACCAGCCAAGCATAACCACAGCCACACACAAATCACAATCACACACGCAAAACACACACAACGCTCACGCGATCATAGAGAAAAAAACACATAGCCAGGAAAGACGAATAGCACACATTTCAAACACTGCACGCTACACACACAACCACGCACACACCACACATACATCCTCACGCAGGAGCACAACGCAGAACACACACAACACAGAAACAGGCAACAGAGAGGTCACAATACACACACCACGCCCTTCAAGCCCATAAGTGCTCACAATACACACGAGAAACAGTGCACAGAGTACACACTGCACACGCCATGAGACATACTAAACTAGCGCAACCACACACAGTCAACCCATCTCACATCACGTGCATAACTCAAACTGCCAAGCACACACACACAACCCCTCTAAAACAACCACACACAAATCACGATCACACACACAAAACAGACACAACACCTACAGATCCACACACAACCAACAAAAGCACACGTAACACACCTACAACGCACTACACACGACACACACAGCCACGAGCATGCAATATAGAGCACACACAGAACCACACGCAGGCAGCAGGAAACAAAACACAGAAACACACACAAAAGGCACACTCACAGAACACATCAGACACAACGGAAAACTAACACCGCACAGAACGCTCTAAACACACAGAACGCCCAACATATACCCTGTACCTAACACAACAGAGAAAGCATATGGACAGCACTCACACAATCCAGAACACAGTACGTAACACAACACACAACAGAAAGACCAGACACATTACACACAAAACAGGACACGGTAAGCCAAACACACAACATATACAAACACCAATGGATAACGCATCAAAGATGAACAAATATACAACACACAAAGAACCACCCAATGCACACAACACGCAACTCACAGCCACACACGTCACACATTGCACGCCACACAGAGAAAATTACAAGGAACAGTGTACTCAACCAGCACTAAGGAACTCACACCACACATAGTCCATACACAACACACACAACACGGACAACACACAATACACAGAAAATAAGCAAGGCACACAGATCACAGACAGCACAACCCAAAACACACAGCGCACACAGCATGGAAAAACAGAATACACACACAGTCACAAAACAAACACCACACATCATTCACTACCGTATAGCAACCACAAACACAAACAGCACACTGCACAAAGAAAAACCAAAGAGCACAACACAGATTAAACACACGCAACACACAGTAAAGAACACATAACACACAACCCACACAGCGAGACATAAAACAAAGGAACAAAACGACACACAGCGCACACAACACAACGCACACAAAAAATGTTCTAAGCAACACTTGGCACAAAAAAAAACACACTACAAAGAACACAAACAGTACAACACACATTACACAACACACGCAGAGCACACAACAAACACAGACACACCACACGCATGGAAAGCGCCAAGGCCACACATACGACACACACACTGAAGACCAACATCACACAAAAACAGAGTTTACACACAACCTTTCGACACACAGACAGCACATCACACTAAACAACAAACCCCACACACTGAGCACATAACTGCACACAATACACATGAACCATGGTTCTCGGAGTAAACACAACACACACTGTGAGGCACACTGAACAAGCATGACCACGCACAGTACACACATCACAATTGCACTCCTCATTCAAACAGCCAATCACACACAACCTGTCAAGCACGCACACAAGCCACGATCACACGCAAAACACGCACAACACACACCACATGCAAAGTGACGTGCAATAAATACACAAACCAAAGGGAACACCGAATTGATGAAACACACATTTCGCGCACTGCGCACATCACACAAAACACACACTGAAGCATACAGCACGCAGGGCCTCACAGAATGCACAATACAAAGCACACAACATACACACAAAGCATAAAGGACACAGCACACAAAATCCCACACAACACGTACAGCACACAAACGACAGAACACGCACACGATTCGCAAAACAGATAAACATACACACAGCACACACGCAACTGAGAACACAAATATCACACACACGACACATTGAAAGAAACACATCAACACATTAACACAACACACAAAATAAAACACAGATCGCGGAAGGCCGACCCACACAACACACACAGTCATCACACGCAAATTAAACATCGCAGCTCACAACACCCACAACACCCTGCATTGACAACACAACACACAGACCGACGCAACCACTGCACGCGACACGTAAAGACACACGCAACACACACTGAAGCAATAACCACAACAGACACAACACCCACAAACACAAAGATATGAAGAACACACACAAACTCAACACGCAAACAGCACAACATCTGAAACAACATACACCACCAACACCACTGGACATGTAGGCACCCAATTCTCACAAACCACATTTAACCGTGCACACACCCCACACTCAATGAGGCACCCCACACAAGCAAAGCCACATACAGACAACACATCTCACCTCACACACATACCATCACACACACAACCTCTCAGACACAGCCAGACGTGTATCACAATCACACACGCAAAACACACACAACACATACAAAAACACACGCAAGACACACAACCAACAGAAAAACGCACACAGCACACATTCCACACACTACACATCCCACACACCAGTTCGCTCACAGACAACCCACACACGCATACACACACGGGCACCACTACGCAGTGCACACACACACAAAACTCAAAAAGTAACAACACAACAGTCACAGGGCACACACCAGAAACAACAGAGCACATGTCTCTTATAAAACGCACAACACAAATATCACACACACCACACACCCATCCAAAGAAACCCATCAATACATTAACACAACACCCAAAATAATACAAAATCACAGAACAATACACCGCACAGCAGCGCACAACTTAAACATCACAGACCGTAACACCCACAACACCCTGCATTGACAACACAAAACAGACCGATGCAAGCACTACGTACCACACATGAAGCCACACACACTCAAGGAATAACCAAAACAAACACAAGTAAACACCCACACATACAGAGACATAGAAAGCACACACAAGCAACACGCAAACAGTACAACATGTGAAACATCATGTGCCACAGACATCACAGGACATAAAGGCACACACTTCTCACAAACCACATTGAACCGTGTACACACCACACGCACAATCAGGCACACTGCACAATCAAAACGACATGCAGATAACACATCTCACCTCACGCACAAAACAACCAGTCACACACGCAGCGCCTCAAACACAGGAACACGCGTATCGCACTCACGCCAAACACCACACAACACATGCGAAACCACACACAACCGACGTTAAACACACATAGCACACACGCGTTTCGCACACTACACACCCCACACACCACGGCACCCAGACAACCACCCCCCCCCCCCCGCACACGTTTACACACTAGGGCAACTCTGTACAATGCACACACACGCAAAACGCAAAAAGTCACAACACAACTGTCAAAGGGCCCACACCAGACACAACAGAGCACATATTTCTCATAAAGCACACAGATCACATTTGCGAGAGTACATGCAGCACACACAAAAACAACACACACTGAACAACAAAGCCACGTACAGATAACACATCTGACCTCACACACACACAACCTCTCAAACACAGCCAAACACGTATCACAGTCACTCACGCCAAACACACACAACACGTACAAAACCACACCAAAACACACAACCAATGCTAAACACACATAGCACACATTTGTCACACTATACGCCCCCCTCCCGCCCCCCCCCCCCACACACACACGCTGCACACAGTCACCCCACACACGGGCACCTCTAAACAATGCACCCACACAGAGAACTCAAAGAGTAACAACACAACAGTCACAAGACACACATCCGAAACATCAAAGCCCATAATTGCTCAGAACACACATCGAACCTCGTTTCACCGAGTACACACAGCACACACAATGAGGCACACGAAACAAGCACAACCGCCCGGAACGACACACCTCACATCACACACATAAGCAAACAGCCACACAACCACTCAAAAACAGCCATGCACGAATCACAATCACACACCCAAAACACACCACACACGACACATTCGAAATGACATGCTCAAAAAACACAAACCGCCACAAAAAAAAAACCCAATCTATGATATACACATTTCACGCACTACACGTCACACACAGACACCCCACACACGTGTACACACACAGGCACCACTAGGCAAAGCACACCCAAAACCCAGAAAGGCACAGCACAACAGTTACAGGGCACATACATGTCACCAAAAAAGCACATAATTGCTCACAAAACACACAAATATCATTTGGGAGATTACACAGGACATGTAAGGTGGCACACATAACACGCACAACCACGCACAGACGGCCAATCTCTGTACATCACACACGTAACAGCCACCCACGCAACCCCTCAAACACAACCAAACCTTAATCGCAATCACAAACAGAACACACACAACCCTCACAATCCAGAGGCAAAACACACGTAACCAGCAAAGTGGACAAATAGCACACATTTCAGACACTACATGCTGCACTGCACACACGACCATGTAGAGACACACCACAAAGATATCCTCACAAGAGCACACAGAACAGAACACGTTCACGCAACACAGGAACATGCATCGCAACAGTCACAAGACACACACCAAACACCTCAAGGCACACACCTGCTCGCAATACACGTGAAATTCATTGCACAACGTTCTGCGCACATGCATGAGACATACTGAGCAAGCACAACCACAGAGTCAACACATCTCACATCATGCGCAGAACACTACCAGCCAAGCATAACCACAGCCACACACAAATCACAATCACACACGCAAAACACACACCAACGCTCACGCGATCATAGAGAAAAAAAACACATAGCCAGGAAAGACGAATAGCACACATTTCAAACACTGCACGCTACACACACAACCACGCACACACCACACATACATCCTCACGCAGGAGCACAACGCAGAACACACACAACACAGAAACAGGCAACAGAGAGGTCACAATACACACACCACGCCCTTCAAGCCCATAAGTGCTCACAATACACACGAGAGACAGTGCACAGAGTACACACTGCACACCGCCATGAGACATACTAAACTAGCGCAACCACACACAGTCAACCCATCTCACATCACGTGCATAACTCAAACTGCCAAGCACACACACACAACCCCTCTAAAACAACCACACACAAATCACGATCACCACACACAAAACAGGACACAACACCTACAGATCCACACACAACCAACAAAAGCACAACGTAACACACCTACAACGCACTACACACGACACACACAGCCACGAGCATGCAATATAGAGCACACACAGAACCACACGCAGGCAGCAGGAAACAAAACACAGAAACACACACAAAAGGCACACTCACAGAACACATCAGACACAACGGAAAACTAACACCGCACAGAACGCTCTAAACACACAGAACGCCCAACATATACCCTGTACCTAACACAACAGAGAAAGCATATGGACAGCACTCACACAATCCAGAACACAGTACGTAACACAACACACAACAGAAAGACCAGACACATTACACACAAAACAGGACACGGTAAGCCAAACACACAACATATACAAACACCAATGGATAACGCATCAAAGATGAACAAATATACAACACACAAAGAACCACCCAATGCACACAACACGCAACTCACAGCCACACACGTCACACATTGCACGCCACACAGAGAAAATTACAAGGAACAGTGTACTCAACCAGCACTAAGGAACTCACACCACACATAGTCCATACACAACACACACAACCACGGACAACACACAATACACAGAAAATAAGGCAAGGCACACAGATCACAGACAGCACAACCCAAAACACACAGCGCACACAGCATGGAAAAACAGAATACACACACAGTCACAAAACAAACACCACACATCATTCACTACCGTATAGCAACCACAAACACAAACAGCACACTGCACAAAGAAAAACCAAAGAGCACAACACAGATTAAACACACGCAACACACAGTAAAGAACACATAACACACAACCCACACAGCGAGACATAAAACAAAGGAACAAAACGACACACAGCGCACACAACACAACGCACACAAAAAATGTTCTAAGCAACACTTGGCACAAAAAAAAAACACACTACAAAGAACACAGAACAGTACAACACACATTACACAACACACGCAGAGCACACAACAAACACAGGACACACCACACGCATGGAAAGCGCCAAGGCCACACATACGACACACACACTGAAGACCAACATCACACAAAAACAGAGTTTACACACAACCTTTCGACACACAGACAGCACATCACACTAAACAACAAACCCCACACACCTGAGCACATAACTGCACACAATACCAATGAACCATGGTTCTCGGAGTAAACACAACACACACTGTGAGGCACACTGAACAAGCATGACCACGCACAGTACACACATCACAATTGCACTCCTCATTCAAACAGCCAATCACACACAACCTGTCAAGCACGCACACAAGCCACGATCACACGCAAAAACACGCACAACACACCACCACATGCTAAGTGACGTGCAATAAATACACAAACCAAAGGGAACACCGAATTGATGAAACACACATTTCGCGCACTGCGCACATCACACAAAACACACACTGAAGCATACAGCACGCAGGGCCTCACAGAATGCACAATACAAAGCACACAACATACACACAAAGCATAAAGGACACAGCACACAAAATCCCACACAACACGTACAGCACACAAACGACAGAACACGCACACGATTCGCAAAACAGATAAACATACACACAGCACACACGCAACTGAGAACACAAATATCACACACACGACACATTGAAAGAAACACATCAACACATTAACACAACACACAAAATAAAACACAGATCGCGGAAGGCCGACCCACACAACACACACAGTCATCACACGCAAATTAAACATCGCAGCTCACAACACCCACAACACCCTGCATTGACAACACAACACACAGACCGACGCAACCACTGCACGCGACACGTAAAGACACACGCAACACACACTGAAGCAATAACCACAACAGACACAACACCCACAAACACAAAGATATGAAGAACACACACAAACTCAACACGCAAACAGCACAACATCTGAAACAACATACACCACCAACACCACTGGACATGTAGGCACCCAATTCTCACAAACCACATTTAACCGTGCACACACCCCCACACTCAATGAGGCACCCCCACACAAGCAAAGCACATACAGACAACACATCTCACCTCACACACATACCATCACCCACACAACCTCTCAGACACAGCCAGACGTGTATCACAATCACACACGCAAAACACACACAACACATACAAAAACACACGCAAGACACACAACCAACAGAAAAACGCACACAGCACACATTCCACACACTACACATCCCACACACCAGTTCGCTCACAGACAACCCACACACGCATACACACACGGGCACCACTACGCAGTGCACACACACACAAAACTCAAAAAGTAACAACACAACAGTCACAGGGCACACACCAGAAACAACAGAGCACATGTCTCTTATAAAACGCACAACACAAATATCACACACACCACACACCCATCCAAAGAAACCCATCAATACATTAACACAACACCCAAAATAATACAAAATCACAGAACAATACACCGCACAGCAGAGACAAATATCACGCACAACTTAAACATCACAGACCGTAACACCCACAACACCCTGCATTGACAACACAAAACAGACCGATGCAAGCACTACGTACCACACATGAAGCCACACACACTCAAGGAATAACCAAAACAAACACAAGTAAACACCCACACATACAGAGACATAGAAAGCACACACAAGCAACACGCAAACAGTACAACATGTGAAACATCATGTGCCACAGACATCACAGGACATAAAGGCACACACTTCTCACAAACCACATTGAACCGTGTACACACCACACGCACAATCAGGCACACTGCACAATCAAAACGACATGCAGATAACACATCTCACCTCACGCACAAAACAACCAGTCACACACGCAGCGCCTCAAACACAGGAACACGCGTATCGCACTCACGCCAAACACACACAACACATGCGAAACCACACACAACCGACGTTAAACACACATAGCACACACGCGTTTCGCACACTACACACCCCACACACCACGGCACCCAGACACCACCACCCCCCCCCCCCCACACGTTTACACACTAGGGCAACTCTGTACAATGCACACACACGCAAAACGCAAAAAGTCACAACACAACTGTCAAAGGGCCCACACCAGACACAACAGAGCACATATTTCTCATAAAGCACACAGATCACATTTGCGAGAGTACATGCAGCACACACAAAACAACACACACTGAACAACAAAGCCACATACAGATAACACATCTGACCTCACACACACACAACCTCTCAAACACAGCCAAACACGTATCACAGTCACTCACGCCAAACACACACAACACGTACAAAACCACACCAAAACACACAACCAATGCTAAACACACATAGCACACATTTGTCACACTATACGCCCCCCTCCCGCCCCCCCCCCCCACACACACAGCTGCACACAGTCACCCCACACACGGGCACCTCTAAACAATGCACCCACACAGAGAACTCAAAGAGTAACAACACAACAGTCACAAGACACACATCCGAAACATCAAAGCCCATAATTGCTCAGAACACACATGAACCTCGTTTCACCGAGTACACACAGCACACACAATGAGGCACACGAAACAAGCACAACCGCCCGGACGACACACCTCACATCACACACATAAGCAGACACCCACACAACCACTCAAAGACAGCCATGCACGAATCACAATCACACACGCAAAACGCACCACACACGACACATTCGAAATGACATGCTCAAAATACACAACCCGCAACAAAAAGAACACCTAATCTATGATATACACATTTCACGCACTACACGTCACACACAGACACCCCACACACGTGTACACACACAGGCACCACTAGGCAAAGCACACCCAAAACCCAGAAAGGCACAGCACAACAGTTACAGGGCACATACATGTCACCAAAAAAGCACATAATTGCTCACAAAACACACAAATATCATTTGGGAGATTACACAGGACATGTAAGGTGGCACACATAACACGCACAACCACGCACAGACGGCCAATCTCTGTACATCACACACGTAACAGCCACCCACGCAACCCCTCAAACACAACCAAACCTTAATCGCAATCACAAACAGAACACACACAACCCTCACAATCCAGAGGCAAAACACACGTAACCAGCAAAGTGGACAAATAGCACACATTTCAGACACTACATGCTGCACTGCACACACGACCATGTAGAGACACACCACAAAGATATCCTCACAAGAGCACACAGAACAGAACACGTTCACGCAACACAGGAACATGCATCGCAACAGTCACAAGACACACACCAAACACCTCAAGGCACACACCTGCTCGCAATACACGTGAAATTCATTGCACAACGTTCTGCGCACAGCATGAGACATACTGAGCAAGCACAACCACAGAGTCAACACATCTCACATCATGCGCAGAAACACTACCAGCCAAGCATAACCACAGCCACACACAAATCACAATCACACACGCAAAACACACACAACGCTCACGCGATCATAGAGAAAAAAACACATAGCCAGGAAAGACGAATAGCACACATTTCAACACCACTGCACGCTACACACACAACCACGCACACACCACACATACATCCTCACGCAGGAGCACAACGCAGAACACACACAACACAGAAACAGGCAACAGAGAGGTCACAATACACACACCACGCCCTTCAAGCCCATAAGTGCTCACAATACACACGAGAAACAGTGCACAGAGTACACACTGCACACGCCATGAGACATACTAAACTAGCGCAACCACACACAGTCAACCCATCTCACATCACGTGCATAACTCAAACTGCCAAGCACACACACACAACCCCTCTAAAACAACCACACACAAATCACGATCACACACACAAAACAGACACAACACCTACAGATCCACACACAACCAACAAAAGCACACGTAACACACCTACAACGCACTACACACGACACACACAGCCACGAGCATGCAATATAGAGCACACACAGAACCACACGCAGGCAGCAGGAAACAAAACACAGAAACACACACAAAAGGCACACTCACAGAACACATCAGACACAACGGAAAACTAACACCGCACAGAACGCTCTAAACACACAGAACGCCCAACATATACC